>NW_026739483.1:34366-80598 GCF_022355385.1 Mustela nigripes
TGGTGAGTGCTGTGAAGTGTGTAAACCTGGTGATTCACAGACCTGTACCCCTGGGGATAAAAATATATGTTTATAAAAAATAAAAAATTAAAAAAAAAAAAAAGGAGAATTTCAGACCAATATCCCTGAGGAATATGGATGGCAAGATTCTCAACAAGGTACATTAAAAAGTCCACCAGGACCAAATGGGATATATTCCTGGATGCAAGGGTGGCTCAAGATTCTCAAGTCAATAATGTGATAGAACAGATCAATAAGAGAAGAGAGAACTACATGGTCCTCGCAGTTAATGCAGAAAAAGCATTTGACAAAATACAGCATCCTTTCATGATAAAATCTCTTCAGAGAAAAGGAATAAAAGGAGCATTCCTCAACTTCATAAAGTCCATGTATAAAAAAAAAAACAGAGGGAATATCATTCTCAATAGGGAAAAGCTGAGAATATTCCCACTGAGATCAGGAACATGGCAAGGATGCCCACTCTTGCCACTATTGTTCAACATAGTACTAGAGTCCTAGCAACAGCAATTAGACAACAAAAATAAATAAAAGGTATTCAAATTGGCAAAGATGAAGCCAAACTCTCTGTCTTCACAGATGACATGATACTTCATGTGGAAAGCCCAACAGACTGCACCCTCAATTTACTAGAACTCATGCAACAATTTGGTAATGTAGCATAATGGAAAATCAATGCGCAGAAATCTGTTACTTTCCTATATATTAACAATGAAACTGCAGAAATGGAAATTAGAGAATCAATTCCATTTGTAATAGCACCAAAAACCATGAGATAATTTGAATAAACCTACTCAAAGAGATAAAAGATCTATACTTGAGGAACTACATAGCACTCATGAAAGAAACTGAAGAAGATACAAAAAGATGGAAAAACTTTCCATGCTCATGGTTTGGAAGAATAAACACTGTTAAAATGTCTATGATACCCAGAACAATGTAGACTTTCAACACCACCCTGATCAAAATGCCAATGGCATTTTTCAAAGTGCTAGAACAGACAATCCTAAAATATGTATGGAACCAGAAGAGATCTTGAACTGCTAAGGAAATGTTGATAAAAGAAAAACAAAGCTGGGGGCATACTGTTGCCTGATTTCAAGTTTTATTACAAAGCTGTGATCAACATGACAGCGTGGTACTAGCACCAAAACAGACACATAGACCAGTGGAAGAGTAGAGAGCCCAGATATGCACCCTCAACTCTATGGTCAAATAATCTTTGACAAAGCAGGAAAAAAAAATATCCAGTGGAAAAAGACAGTAAATGGTGGTGTGAGAATTGGACAGCTATATATAGAAGAATGAAACTTGATAATTCTATTATACCATACACAAAGGTAAACTCAAAATGGATGAAGGGCCTCAACATGAGGCAGGAGAACATAGGCAATAACCTCTTCAACATCAGCCACAGCAGCTTCTTTCAAGACACATCCCCAAAGGCACAGGGAAACAAAATCGAAAATGAATTTTTGGGACTTCATCAAAATCTAAAGCTCCTGTACAGCAAAGGACACAGTCAACAACAACAAAAAAAGAGTAACCCAAGGAATGGAAGAACATATTCCCAAATGACACTCTAGACAAAGGGCTAATATCCAAGATCTATAAAGAATTTCTCAAACTCAATATCCCCAAAATAGATAGTCATTTCAAGAAATGGGCAGAAGAAATGAACAGACACTTCTCCAAGGAAAACATACAAAGGGCTAGCAAACACATGAAAAAATGTTCATCATCACTGGCCATCAGGGAAATTCAAGTCAAACCATACTGAGATACAACCTCACAACAGTTAGAATGGAAAGGATTAACAAGACAGAAAAAAATGTTGTACAGGATGTGGAGAAAGGGGATCCCTCTTACACTGTTGGTGGGAATGCAAGTTGGTGCAGTCAGCTTGGAAACAGTGTGGAGCTTCCTCAAAAAATTAAAAATAGAGGTATTTTATGATTCAGCAATTGCACTACTAAGTATTTACCACAATGATACAGATGTATTGAAAAGAAAGGCTATATGTACTCCAATATTCATAGCAGCAATATCCATAGTAGACCAACTGTGGAATGAGCCAATGCCTTTCAACAGATGAATGGATAAAGATGTGGTCCATATATACATGGAATATTAGTCAGCCATCAGAAAAGATGAATACCCAACTTTTCTATCAACATGGATGAGACTGGAGGAGATTATGCTGAATGAAACAAGTCGAACAGAGAAAGTCAATTATCATATGGTTTCACTTACTTCTGGAACATAAGGAATAACATGGAGGACATTAGAAGGAAAGGAAAAGTGAATTAGGGGAAATCGGAGGAATAGAAGACTCATGAAAGACTGTGGACTCTGAGAAACTAATTGATGGCTTTAGAGGGGAGGGGGCAGGGAGATGGGTAAGCCTGGTGGTGGATATTAAGGAGGGCACACGTATTGCATGCAGTATTGGGTGTTATAGGTAAACAATGAATCTTGGAACACTACATTGAAAACTAATGATATATTATATAGTGATTAACATAACACAATAAGAAATGTCATTTCATAATAAAAATAAAAAAATAAAAAGACAACTCAGTATTTTAAAAAATATTTTCTATTATTTTCCTATTCTCTATTTCCTTTACTTCTTCCTGATTTTTATTATCTCCTTTCTTCTGCTTCCTTTGGCCTTTGTTTGTTTGTTTGTTTTTGAGAGTTTCTTTAGGTATAAAATTAGAGTTTCCTTTTTTTTAGATATGTCTTTTTCCTTTACTTATAGGCATTTATTATTATAAACTTCTGTCTTAGAACTACATTTGTTTCATTCCACAAGTTGGTATGTTGTGTTTTTATTTTGTTTGTATAAGAAATATTTGACTCTTTTATTTATTTATTTATTTTAGCCCATCTGTTACTCAGGAATTTGCTGTTTACCTTTTACACATTTGTTGACTTCCCAGGCTTCTTCTTGTTCTTGAATTCTGCTTTAATACAATTTTGGTAGAAAACATACTTGGTATGATTTAACATTTTAAAACCTTGCAATGAGTTGTTCAAGACCTAACATATAATCTATCCTGTGGAAGGTTTGATGTGCATTTGAGAGGAATGTATGTTCTGCTGCTATCGGGTGAGAAGTTTTGTATATGAAGGTTAGGTCCTTCGATTCCTTAATGATTTTGTTTCTGAATAATCTGGCCATTGTTAAAAATGAGGTATTGAAGTCTTCTATTATTATTATACTGTCTATTCCTCCCTTCCTATCTGTTAGATTTATTTATATATTAAGTGATCTGATGTTGGGTATATATGTGTTCATGATTGCTGTATACTTTCAATAAATTTATGCCATTATCACTATATAATTACCTTATTTGTATCTTGTGTCCTTGGTTTTGGACTTAAGGTCTATTTTGTCTTATATAAGCGTAGCTACACTTTTTTTTCCCCACTTGCATGGAGTATCTATTTTCATTCTTCTACTTCAAGCTATGTGTGTCCTTAAATCTGAAGTCTCTTACAAGCAGCATATAGCTGGGTCTTGTTTTTTGTACATTCACCACTTGATGGCTTTTTAGAGGAGAATTTCATTCATTTACATTTAAGTAATCATTGATAGGTAAGAACTGACTATTTCCTGTTAATTCTTTTCCATATCTTTTGTAGTTTACATGATCCTTTCTTCCTCTTGCTGTCTTCCTTTGTGAATAAGTGATTTTCTTTAGTGATATGCTTTGATATATTCCTTTTTTATCTTTTATGTATTTACTGTTGGTTTTTGCTTTTTCGTTACTATCAGGCTTACATAAATTATCTTAGAGCCGTCTACTTACTGCTATTAACAATTTTATGTTCAGTTGCATACAAAACATCTACTATTATTATTCCATTATGGTCTATGTTTTGGTATCATAGTTTACATCTTTTTATATTATAAATCCTCTAAAATATTTTTGTAGCCATAGTCATTTTAAATACTTCTATTCTTTAACCTTTATAATAGACAAAGTGTGTAACAAAACATCATATGACAGTATTAGAATGTTTTTGAATTTGACGTACTTTTACAAGTGTATTTTATATTTTCTTCATATTTTTATGCTAATAATCCATGTCTTTTCTTTTAAGCTTGAAGAACTCCTTTCAGTATTTCTTTTCTCCCCTAAACCACATCTCAATACTTCCTACCTTCTTTGATGTTTCCTCTTCTCTACCTTGAGTTGTGAAGTTTGTTCTATCAATCTGCAGGTCAGTTTCTGGGGTATTTGGGATGGTTTGATAGTTATCTATTTGTGTTCATGGGATGAAACTAGTTTAGGGACCTCTTACTCCACCACCATCTCCCTGAATCATCTTCCATTTTAGTATTTCTTGTAACAAAGGATTAGTGTAATGAATTCCCTCTGATTTTCTTTGCCCTAGAAAGTTTTTACTTCACTTTCATTTTTGAGACATAGTTTTTCAGTGAAAGTGGACTTGTTTGACAATTTTTACTTATTTCTGCACTTTTACAATAACATTGTACTCTGTCCTGGTCTGTGTAGAGCCTGCTGAGAAATGTACTGATAGTCAAAGACTTTCCCTTGTAACAAGGGCTTTTTTGCTTCTTATGTTCAAGATTCTTTTTCTTTGACTTTTCAAAATTTTATCATAGTATATCTTTAAAAAGGTCTCTTTGTGTTCAATTGTTTGGTAAACTCTAAAGTTCATGAACTTGGATGTCCTAATATTTCCCCAGATTTTGGTGTCCTTCATCATTATTCTTTAATTATCTTTCTACCCCTCTCCTTCTATTGTCCTCATGGGAGGCTAATAATGCATAGATTGTTCCTTTTAATGGTGTTCTATAAATCCTGTAGGATTTTTTTTAAGAGGGAAAGAGCAGGGGGAAGGGGCAGAGGGAGAAGGAGAGAGAGCATCTTAAGCTCTCATTTCTTCACCATTGAGTATCATGTGTTTTTCATATATGACCTTTATTATGTTGAGGTATATTCCCCTTAAACCTACTTTTTTGAGTGTTATTATTATGAATGGATTTCGTACTTTGTCAAAAGCTTTTTCTGCATCTATTGAAATGATCAGATTTTTTAAAAAATCTATTCTCTTGTTGATATGATGCCTCATATTAATTGATTTGTGAAGATTGAATCATGCATGCATCATGGGAATAAATGCCACTTAATTATGGTGTATTATTTTTCTTTATGTATTGTCAGATTTATTTTGCTTATATTTTGTTGAAGATCTTGCATCTATGTTCATCAGAGTTTGGCTTGTTGTTGTCTTTTTCTGTAGTGTCTTTACTCATTTTGGTACCTGGGTAGTGCCGATCTTATAGAATGAATTTGAAATCTTTATTTCCTTTTTTATATTTTGAAATATTTTGAGGTAAATAGATGTTAAATATTTTTAAATTGTTTGGTAAAATTAATCTGTGAAGGCATCTGGTCCTGGGCTTTTGTTTTATGAGAGATGATGATGATGATGATGATGATGATCACTATTGTTTCAATTTCATTACCAGTAATCAGTCTATTCAAATTTCCTCTTTTTTCTGATTCAGTTTTTTTTAAAGATTTTATTTATTTATTTGACAGAGATCACAAGTAGGCAGAGAGGCAGGCAGAGAAGGAGAGAGAGAGAAGCAGGCTCCCTGCTTAGCAGAGAGCCTGATGTGGGGTTGATTCCAGGACCTTGGGATCATGACCTGAACTGAAGGTGGAGGCTTAACGAACTGAGCCACCCAGGCACCGCTCTGATTCAGTTTTGAGAGGTTATATGTTTCTAGGAACTAATCCATGTCTACAAGGTTGTTCAAATTTAGGGGATATAATTTTTCATATTATTTCCATATTCCTTTGTATTTTTGTGTTATCAGTTATTTCTCATATTTCATTTTTGATTTAACTTATTTGAGTCCTCTTTTTCTCTCCTTCCATCCCTCTCTCTCCTTCTTCTGCTCCCTCTCTTTTTTTATGATGAATGCAACTAAATGTTTCTCATTTTGATTTATGTTTTCAAAGAACTTGCTTTTGGTTTCACTGATTTGTTTTATTTTATTTTTAGTCTCTGTTTCACTTATGTCTTCTCTAATCTATATTATTTCCTTCCTTCTATTGACTTTTAGCATTTTTTTTCTAGACTCTTTAGGTGTCAAGTTAGATTATTCACTTGGCATTTTTCTTGTCACTTGTTGTAGGTCTGTGTTGCTATAAATGTTCCTGTTAGAACAGATGTCACTCTACTCCCCAAATTTTGGACAAATATGCTTTCATTTTCATTTTTCTCCATGTATTTTTTTTAAATTTTCTTGAGTTCTTGGTTGACCGATTTGTGGATTAATAACATGTGATTTAACCTCCAGATATTGATGTTCTTTCCAGAATTCTTTCTTGTAATTGATTTCTAGTTTCATACCATTCTGCTTAGAAAAGATACATGATTTGATTTCAGTCTTCTTTAATTTCTTGAGACTTATTTTGCAGAACAACATGTGATCTATTCTGGAGAACATACCAGGTGCACTTTAATGCAATCTGTAATCTGTTTTTTTGTTTTTTGTTTGTTTGTTTGTTTTAGATGGTATATTCTGAATATGCCACTGCCTTTAAGGAAGTATTTTACTTATGTAATCCTCTGTGCACTCCTCTCTCTCTCTTTGTCTCTCTCTCTTGCTCTCACTCTCATTCTTGCTCTCTCTCCCATCCCTCCATGACCACAAATTCGTCTCCTCCACAGCAGCACCTACTTTCTCTTTTCCCTCCAAAACACATCTCCACACTTCCTATCTTTCTCAAAGTGGCCTTTGCTTTTGCTCTAGTTGTGTAGTTTGTTCTATCAGTTCT
Source organism: Mustela nigripes (assembly GCF_022355385.1). Taxonomy (NCBI): domain Eukaryota; kingdom Metazoa; phylum Chordata; class Mammalia; order Carnivora; family Mustelidae; genus Mustela; species Mustela nigripes. The sequence continues at coordinate 41,215 of NW_026739483.1, forward strand.
CATGTAAATTTCTTGAGTATTCAGAATGATTTGATAGTTAATTAACTGTGTTTGAGGGATGAGGCAAGTCCAAGATCTCCTAGTATGCCACCTTCTTAGCTCCCATAGTGCAAATGATTCTTTAAAAAAAAATTATTTATTTATTTGAGAGAGAATGAGAGACAGAATGAGTGTGCATGAGAGGGGAGAGGGTCAAAGGGAGAAGCAGACTTCCAACCAAGCAGGAAGCCCAATATGGGACTGGATCCTGGGACTCCAGGATCATGACCTGAGCTGAAGATATTTGCTTAAACAACTGAGCCCCCCAGGTTCCCACAACTGATTCTTTTTAAACTATCTTTATCTTCCTACTATTTGGAAAGAATTTGTATAGCTCAACTCAATTTTAACACTTACCTTAGATAGTACTGCTATCATTTATGTGTCTACTATCACAACCACTTTTTTTACATTTAAAAAAAAATTAAAGATTTTATTTATCTATTTAAGAAAGAGAAAGTGAGAGAGACAACACAAGCTGGGGGGTGGGCAGAAGGAGTAGCAGACTCCCCAGTATGCAAGGGGGTCAATGTGGGGCTTGATCCCAGAACCCTGGGATCATGACCTGAGCTAAAGGCAGATACTTAACTGACTGAGCCACCCAGATGACCCTATCACAACTGATTTTTACCATCAACAGTAGTCATTACCTTTGCAATATTTTGAAATTTCTTTATTCTAGAACACATGACTTTTAAAATAAATATTGCATTATCCTTAGGGTTTTTACTTGGGTATTTTCAACATCTGATAAATTTGGACTGCAACATCACAACTCATCAATAGATGCCATCTGCAAATGCAATTTGAAGACTATGGGCTATATAAAATAATTACCAGCTGTTCTATTTGTCTAATTTAGAAATTTGCCATGAAAGCAGTCATCTTAGAAAGAGATTTGTTTTACAATTCAACTACAATACAACTCTCCATTTTTCTGTTGCCATTGGAGATTCTCAAGTACTTTCTTCCCTTTCTATGATTTTTTCCACTGACACTAGTCTGTTGGGAATGCACTTGCAAATGGCATGCGGAAGAAGTAACTCCTCCCACTGTCTCCAGTTATATTTCTATTGGCATTCTGATTTGCATTTAGGAATCAGTTTTTACATATAATATTTTCAATGGTGACACATTTTTTGTTTTTTTTTTATTATGTTCAATTAGCCAACATATAGTAAATCATTAGTTTTTGATGTAGTGTTCAATGATTCATTAGTTGCATATAACACCCTGTGCTTGTCACAACACGTACCCTTCTTAATACCCATCACCTGATTATCCCATTCCTCAAACCCCTCCCTTTTGTAACCCTCAGACTCTGGGAAGCAATGGTGGCACATTTTAATTTGACTATAATGTAGCTAACTTCAATCCTTAAAAATGCTGTAAGTTTAATTAGCTTTATAAACTGTCTTGGAAATTTAACCTCTATTTTATATAATTATTTGTATATTTATATAATTATGTAAGTCCCAGAAAATTTTTATTGTCTAAAATATCCCCTCTGGCCAACATTCTATCCTTAAGATTTGATGACTTCTAAAATGATAGTTTCACTTTCTTCTCATACTTTCACTTTATCAATTCTACCTATTGTTCTGATTAAAAGTAGCAGTTGTTCTACTGATTTCTACATTCTGATGAAATACCCACTCTCTCACTTTTCTATACCCAGTCCTCCACGTTATTTTTACTTACACCTGAGTATTTTTCTCCTACCTCTCATTTTCATTTTTCTTCTGTTGATTTTATAAATCTAGACAGAATTTACTTGTTCTAAATTCTTTTGGAAAATGTTCCTAAAATGCAACTTATTCCATAGTTAATAATTTAAAATCTCATTCTACCCAGGACAGTGAGGCAGACTTTTACTCCCATGTCCTATTCTTCTCAAGTCTCAGTTTTCAGCTGGAAGTCCCTCAAGGTTATATATTTCTGATGATAAAAGACATGGGAAGATATACTGAAGGAAAAGTATTAGCTGTCATCATCATCATTATCATCATCATCATCATCATCTGGTGAAAAAGATTCATCCTTTAGGATGAATATTCTTCCTTCTAATAAAATAACCTAAGTGTGTTCTTGGTCTTTTCTAACTCATCTCAGTGCTTCAGTGCTTCCACTCTTTAGGAGACAGAGCAAAGGAAGGGAAAGCTTGAACTCCCCCTAAACAGCCCCCAACTCCAATGCCTATGGGACCAACTTGCTAAGAAAATGAATGAAGTACACTTGGTAGAGTCAGAATACATGGCTTATCTAAATGGGACAGCCATTACTTAGCTCCGGTCAAGTTGTGGCCCTTCAAATGCATGAGTCCAGTGTAGTCAAGTCATCCAATTTTGAAAGAAAAGTTTAGAATATAGATGTGTATGGGATTTGCCAAGTTTTAGGTGTTGGCAGGCTAATGCAGCCCATGAATTGCCAGATCATGATTTGTGTCCTAGAAGCTGAAGTGGATGTCTTTCCAGCATTTCTGGCACATTCAAGAAAATCTGACTTGCACATTCATTCTCTATAGACAAACTAAATGAAAAATCAAAATTATTAGATTATAAGGAGTATTCAGTCAAAAGAAAAATGATAGATAATTTGAATATACATTCTCCAGAAGAGAATATATTTCTTCTAGACAGACTGTACCTCTGTTCTGATATTTTTGCATTTCATGGTTTAACTTACCAAGGGCAAATTTATTTCATTTATTCAATTTTCAGAGTTGAGAGTGTGTCAGAACAATCAATATTTCTCGTATGTATTTACTGCCTATAACTACAACCCTGAAGTGTACCCATTGTAATTAAATTTTTGCTGTTGAAGAAACTGAGGTGCAGAGAAATGAAATGAAATGCACTATGGCCATACGGCCATAAGTGAACAAGTCTGAGTTAATATTCCGATATTTTTGGCTTATTCTGTGCTCTTGTTATTATACCGTACTATTGTCTTTCTAAGCCTCAGTGTATTATTTGTTCCCAGGTGCATCAAAAGGAGTGGGTAACAATCATGGGATTTTCTTTAAGTTCTATAGATACACTCCAGGAAGACAATACTACACTTAATTAGTAAAATAACCTCAAGACCTCAGCAAGAAGAGTTACTTTCCCTGGATAAATTCCTAAAAAAGGAACTGTTTAATAAAATTGTCTACATGTTTTATCAAGCTTTTGTTATTAGAATATTGTCATTCAGATAACTTGTGCCTACCAAATAACCTAATTCCAACCAGAGTATGAAGTGTCTGTTTCTTTTAGTACCACTAATAATGTTACTCATATAGTGCTTACTATGAATAGTGCACAGTTTTAAGTATTTGTTGTACATTAACTTATTGGATGCCCTGATAGCTTTTCCTTTCATAGATAAAGAATACCAAGGCACAGAGGCTAAATTACTTGCCCAACATCCTGCACCTAAGTGGAAATAGTGGAACCTAGGCAGTCTTGGATCACTGATGTTAACACTAACTATTATCAGTATCTTTAATTTTATAGACAAAAATATTTCAATTATTTCAATTTATACTTATTATTTAAGTAGATAATCTATTTTTCTTTTTCAATTCTTCCTCCATTCCTAATGGATCCTTCCCTCCTTTTCCCTCCTTCCCTCTCTTCTTCTCTTCTTGCATTCTTCTTTTCTATCTGAACATGCTTTTCCACTTTGTAACATTAACATATCAGTTAATATTCTTTGTCTATTTTTTTCTTTACATGTTCATTTTGAGATATTGAATTATAAAAAGTCTGTTATGTCATGGATACTAAGATGTTGTGTGCTATAAATGTAAATATTTTAAATTGACTTTAACCTCATTTTTTACTATATATTTGACATATAGAAATTTTAAAATCCTTATTTAATGAAATCTATGACTTTTTCCATTTATTTTTAGTCATTGTAGAAATGTTATCATCATCACCATACCTAAATAATAAAAATATTGGCTATAATACTTTTTGAGAAAGTTTGTTTTCTAATTTTTCATCTAGAATTTATTTTGGTATATGACATGAAAATTCAAGGAAGGCAATTTTTTCATTTTGTAACACTGTTTGGATCCATTATTTTTCTCATGTCATTTCCATCAGTTCAATAGGATTTGGTAAAGAGAAGAGGTAAAAAAGCATAAGCTTAGTTGTCACCTTGAACAAGAAAGCTTATTTTTAAAAAACCTAATTATTCATTTTCTTATTCTTTTTCTAGTAGCCTTATTTTTTACTATTTAATTGTTAATTTTTATTTTTAAATTTAAATTAAATTAATTAACATATAATGTATTATTAGTTTCAGAGATAGAATACACTGATTTATCCATCTTATATATACCCTATACCCATTCATTCTTTAGAAGTATGCTCTAGCCTCCATGTATTTGAGTTCTTTCCAAATTTCCTCTTCTGATTGAGTTCAAATTTCAAATATTGGGATCTATAAATATGCAAGAAATCATCCTCATCTTTTGGTACTGGTTGAGACCGGATTTGTGACCCTAAATGTAATCTATTCTGGAGAATGTTCCAGGTGCATTCGAGAAGAATGTGTATTCTGTTGCTTTAGGTTGGAATACTCTGTATATATATGTGGAGTCCATCTGGTCCACTGTATCATTCAAAGTCTTTGTTTCCTTGTTGATCTTCTTAAATGATCTGTGCAGTGGTGTGAATGGGGTCTTAAAGTCCCTTACTATTATTATGTTATTATCAATGGTTTTCATTCATTTTGTTAATTGGTTTCTATAAAGGGCTGCTCCCATGATAGGAACATAAATATTTACATTGGTTGGATCATTTTTCTTATCATGTTCAGTTAGTCAAGATATATTACATCATTATTTTTTATGCAGTATTCAATGATTCATGAGTTGTGTATAATACCCACTGCTCATAATAACATGTGCCTCCTTATTGCCCATTACCCAGTTATACCATTTCCCAAACCCCTCCCTTCTGTAACCCTCAGTTTGTTTCCCTGAGTTCAGAGACTTTTATGGTTTGTCTCCCTCTTTGATTTCTTCCCATTCAGCTTTCCCACCCTTCCCCTATGATCCTCCATGTTATTCCTTATATTCCACCACTAAGTTAAACCATATGATAAATGTCTTTCTCTGCTTGATTTATTTCACTTAGCATAATCCTCTCTACTTCCATCCATGTCGATGGAATGGGAGAAGATATTTGCAAATAACATTTCAAATAAAGGGCTTTTTATCCAACATCTATGAAGAACTCAACACCCAAAAAACAAATAATCCAGTCAAGAACTGGGCAGAAGACATGAACAAACACTTCTCCAAAGAAGACATGCAAATAGTTTACAGACGCATGAAAAAACTCCTCAAAGTCACTAGTCATGAGGGAAATACACATCAAAATTAAAATGAAATTCCACATCACACCAGTTAGAAGGGCAAAAATTACAAGAAAGGAAACAACAATTGTTAGATCTCTTGTTGATTAGACACTTTAATTATGATATACTGCCCTTTCTCATCTCTTATTACAGTCTTTGGTTCAAAATCTAATTTGTCTGATATGAGGATTGCTACCCCAGCTTTCTTTTGAGGTCCGTTAGAATTATAAAATGTTTTCAAACCCTTCACTTTCAGTCTGGAAGTGTCTTTGGATTTAAAATGAGACACTTGTAGTCAATATATCGACAGGCCTTGCTTTTTTATCCAATCTGATACCCTTTGTCTTTTGATTGGGGACATTTAGCTCATTTATATTCAGAGTAATAATTGACAAATATATGTATTGTATTACCTTTAAAGTCACTGTTCTATATTGCCTCTGTTCCATTCTGGTCTGTGTTACTCCTGGTCTTTCTCTTTTTGCTTAAAGGATTCTCTTTAATATTTCTTTAATATCTCTTTAATCTCTTTAATATTTCTTGCAGAGCTTGTTTAGTGGTCACATATTCTTTTAGTTTCTCTTTGTCCTGAAAACTTTTTATCTCTTCTTTTTTGAATGACAGTCTTGTTGGGTAAAATATTGGTGGCTGCATATTTCTTTTTCATTTCACACACTCAGTATATCCTTTTATTATTATTATTTTTTAAGTTTCTTTTCAGTGTACCAGAATTAATTGTTTATGTGCCACATCCAGTAAATCTTTATACCACTTTCTGGCCTGCCAGGTCTGCATGGAGAAGTCTGCTGCAGTCTAATGTTTCAACCATTGTAGATTGAGGACCTCTTGTCCTGAGTGGCTTTCCTGATGCTTTCTTTGTCTCCGAAGTTTGTAAATTTGACTATTATATGTCAAGGTGCTGACATATTTTTATTGATCTTGAAGGGGGTTGTCTGTGCTTTCTGGAGTTGAATACCTGTTTCCTTCCCCACATCGAGAAGTTCTAAGCTATAATTATCTTCAATATAACTTCTGCCCATCTCTCTCTTTCCTCTTCTTCTGGGGTTCTAATTATTTTAAGGTTATTTCACTTTATGCTATTACTAACCTCTGGAATTTTACCCTCATGATTCAGTAGTTGTTTATCTCTCTTTTTCTCAGCTTATTTATTCTCCATCATTTTGTCTTGTATATCAATAATTCTGTCTTCAGCAGTTAGATCTCAATTTTTAATGGCATCATTAATAGCCTTTTTATTTTGACTTTTTAAAATAATAGTATGTTAGTCACCATACACTACATAATTAGTTTTTGATGTAGTGTTTCAAAATTCAAAGTTTGCATATAACACCCAGTAATCCAGCCAATACATGTCCTCCTTAATACCCATCATTAGGCTAACCCATCTCCCATCCCCCTCCCCTCTAAAACCCTCAGTTTGTTGCTCAGAGTCCATAATCTGTCATGGTTTATCTCTCCCTCTGATTCCCCCCCTTCATTTTTCCCTTCCTTCACCTAATGTCCTCCATGTTATTCCTTATGTTCCACGAGTGAGTAAACCATATGATAATTGACTTTCTCTGCTTGACTTATTTCACTTAGCATGATCTCCTCCAGTTCCATCCATGTTGATGCAAAAGTTGGGTATTCATCCTTTCTGATGGCTGAGTAATATTCCATTGTATATATGGACCAGATCTTTATCCATTCATCTGTTGAAGGGTATCTCAGTGTCTCCCACAGTCTGGCTATCGTGGATGTTACTGCTATGAACATTGGGGCGTGTATGTCACTTCTTTTCATTACACCTGTATCTTTTGGGTAAATACACAGTAGTACAGTTGCTTAGTCATAAGGTAGCCCTATTTTCAATTTTTGAGTAATCTCCACACTGTTTTCCAAAGTGGGTGCACCAACTTGCATTCCCACCAACAGTGTAAGAGGGTTGCCCTTTCTCCACAACCTTTCCAACATTTGCTGTTTCTTGCCTTGACAATTTTTGTTATTCAAACTGGTGTAAGGTGGTATCTCAATGTGGTTTTGATTTTAATTTCCCTGATGATTAATGATGATGAACATTTTTTCATGTGTCTGTTAACCATTTGTATGTCTTCTTTGGAGAAGTGTCTATTCATGTCTTCTGGTCAACTTTTGAAAGTCATTATTTGTTTTTTGAGTGTTGAGCTTGAGAAATTCTTTATAGATCTTTGATATCAGCCCTTTGTCTGTAGTGTCATTTGTGAATATTTTCTCCCATTGGTGGGTTACCTCTTTGTTTTGTTGACTGTTTCCTTTACTGTGCAGAAGCTTTTTAACATGATGAAGTACCATAAGTTCATTTTCACTTTTGTTTCCCTTGTCCTTAGAGACTTTCCTTGAAAGAAGTTGCTGTGGTCAATGTCAAAGAGGTTATTGCCTATATTCTCCTCTAGGATTTTGATGGATCCCTGTCTCATATTAAGGTCTTTCATCAGTTTTGAGTTTGTCTTTGTGCATGGTGTAAGACAATGTTTGAGTTCCATTCCTCTGTGATAACCGGCCAATTCTTCCAGCAGCATTTATTGAAGAGACTGTCTTTTTCTATTGGATTTTTTTTTTATGTTTTGTTGGAGCTTATTTGACCATAGAATTGAGGGTCCATATCTGGGCTCTCTATTCAGTTCCATTAGTCTATGTGTCTGTTTTTGTGCCAGTACCATGCTGTCTTGGTGATCACAGCTTTGATACAGCTTTCAATCAGGCATGTGATGCCCCCAGCTTTGTTTTGCTTTTTCAACATTTTCTTAGTGATTTGGGTCTTTTCTCGTTCTGTATAAATTTTAATGTTGTTTGTACCAACAGCTTGGAAAATGACATTGATATTTTGATCACAATGGCATTGAAAGTCTGCATTGCTCTGGGCATTATAGATGTTTAAACAATGCTTATTCTTCCAATCCATGAGCATGGAATGCTTTTCCACCTTTTTGTGTCTTCTTCAATCTCTTTCATGAGTATTATGTAGTTCCTTGAGTATAGATGCTTTACTTCTTTGGATAGGTTTATTCCAATGTATCTTATGGTTTTTGATGCTATTGTAAATGGAATCGATTCTCTAATTTCTCTTTCTACCATTTCATTGTTAGTGTATAAGAAAGCAACTGATTTCTGTGCATTGATTTTGCATCCTGCCACATTACTGAATTCCTTCATGAGTTCTAGTAATTTGAAGATGGAGTCTGTTGGACTTTCCACAAGAAGTATTATGTCATCTGTGAAAAGAGAGAGTTTGACTTCTTCTTTGCCAATTAGAATACCTTTTATTTATTTTTGTTGTCTGATTGCTGTTGCTAGGACTTCTAGTACTATGTTGAACAATAGTGGCAAGAGTGGGCATTCTTATCGTGTTTCTGATCTTATGGGAAAGACTCTCAGCTTTTCCCCATTGAAAATGAAATTTGTTGTGGGTTTTTCAGAGATGAATTTTATGTAGTTGAGGAATGTTCCTTCTATCCCTATATGCTGAAGAGTTTTAATCAGGAAAGGATGCTGTATTTTTACTTGATTAGATTTAATTCTTTTGCTTCTCCAGAAAGGGACTCTCTCTTGTCTTCTATGTTTTTTTTTCAGGCCCAACTACTATCATTATAATCATTATTTTATACTTTAGTTCCAACATCTTACTTATATCCACATTGAGTAAGTCAGCGTGGCAGTCAGTATTGGCAGTCAGTACTGCCTCTTGTTTCTTTTTTGAGGTGAGATTCCCATCTTGTCATTCTTGAAGAAAGTGGTTGCTTTTTTATTTGTAGAATTCCAGCAATTCTTTTCTTAGATGTCCAGTTTAGTTCACAGGTGTTCAGAAGGATTTGATAGGTATCTAGCTGAATTCCTGGAACCAGACAAAACTAAGGTCTCCTATTCATTCACCATCTTTGAAAGTCTCTTATTCTTTTTATTACAAGTTTCTTACCTGATCTGCTAAGATTTTCTATTTCTTGAATACATTTTGGTCTTGTATATCTTCTTAGAAATGTAATACATATACCTATTTTCCCCTGTTAATAGCAAGGAATTGTACAATGTATTTCATCATTATTTCAAACATATCCCCTTCACCTGTGATTGAGTCTATTTAAGCAAAACTAAATTTTTGTCTTAATCTTGTTCTTCCCTTAAGTTTCAACTAAGTAATGTGCTTCTCACTAACAAAGTCATGTTCCTTCATTCACTGGAATGCTAATTTTATTTGGTTTCAAGTTCTTTAAACAATATACTAGATATTTGGGGGAGAAATGGCAAAAAAAAAAAACCCTCACCTGATCCATAAAGTGGGAAAAGAACTAAAGAAAATGTGCTTTGGGCCAAACTCACAAAAACTGAGAATAGAGTAGTGGTTAACAAAGACATGGTTAATGGGAAATGTGGAACTGTTGGCTAAAGGGTAAAAGTTCCAACAATAAGATCACCAAATTATGGGATCTAGCATACAGCATGGTGATTATAGTTAATAATACTGTAATATATACTTGAAAGTTGTTAAAGGAGGGGAGGTTGGCAAGATGGCAGAGGAGTAGAGGACCCCATTTCAACTGGTCCCCTGAATTTAGCTGGATATCTATCAAACAATTTTGAACACCAAGGAAATCAGACTGAGATTTAGAAATATATATCTGAATCTCTACAAGCAGAGAAGTGACTGCTTTTTGCAAGGCAGGACATGTGGAGTCATGAAGCTGCAGGGAGATGTCAGAAGATAAATAGAAGAAGGAGGGAGCCTCCATAAGTTATCTCCTGGGAAAGTGATATAACACTGGAGCACTAAATCAGAACCCTTAGAAATCTGCTGTGGTGAGAGACAGCTGTCTCTGAAAGGGGTTCTGGAAATGAAAAGACAGTATTCTAGGTAGGGCATTGTGGTCTCGGGATACGAGGAGCCACAGAGAAAAAGTGAGTGCATGAATTAGTAGAGTGCCTGAATTAGTAGAGTGCCTGAGCAGTGCAGCCAAGTAGCAGGTTATGGTCAGCTAGCCCAGGAAGGTACTCTCAGCTTCAGTCACCATAAAACACAAGCTAGGCTGGTCAATAATACCTCTTTTCCTGAGCAACATGAAAAAGTGTGGAACCTGCACCCACTACTGGTCAAAAACTCATAGAGCAGTAGAGATCCAGAAAAGACATTAAAGCAGTACCCCGACATGATCCAGGATCTTTGGGTGCATGCCCATGTGAGCTGTTAGCTCTTGTGTTTTTAGAGTCACAAAGGACAGTGGCACTCACAGACCCCAGGGAGTACCTCTGAGAGAGTTGTAGTGGACGCACACCCTGGGAGGCTGTGGTTTTTGGCTGCCCATTCAGAAGTAGAGACTGTTTGTCCTGGTGGGTTTATTCAAGAGTACAGACAGTGAATTTTCTGCTCTGGGACAGAAGTTTGAAAATGGTGAGGCCATTTTTCCTTTGATCATCTGGAGATGTGCAAAAAGCCTCCAGGGAACAAAAGCCACACAGAGAACCAGTTTCCACTAAGCCCATCCCCCTGACGGGGTGAGGCAACTCCACTCAGGCATGGTTACTTGAGAAACACCATGGCACACCCCTCCCACAGAAGACAGTCTGGGAGAACAGGTAGATGACAACCCTATGGATCCCACAAGACTGAAAAATTCCAATGCCAGGAAAAATAGTATATTGAGCTCCAGCTGTTGCATCATAACTTGTTTCTTTTTCAGATAGAATTCTCCTTTTTTTTTCTTTTTTCATGATTTTTTTTCTTTTTATCTTTTTTCTCAATTCAACTATATGCTTATTATATCAACTTGTATTTCTTTTCTTTTTTAAGATTTTATATATTTCTTTACTTCTCAGAAAGCAAGAGAGAGAGAGAGAGAGAGAGAGAGAGCACAAGCAGGGAGATCAGCTGGCAGAGGGAGAAGCAGGCTCCTGCTGAGCAAGGAGCCTGATGTGGGACTTGATCCCAAGACCTAGGGATCATGACCTGAACTGAACACAGACACTCAACTGACTGAGCCACCTAGGTGTCCCTCAACTTGTATTTCATAGTTGCTTTATAACTTGTATTTTTTCACACCTGTATTTTTTTTATAAATATATGCTTCATTTTAGTCTTTTTTCACACTATTCAATTTTATCTTTATAGATATATAGTTTTTGCATTTCTTGCAATTTTGGGAGGTAGTGTCTTCTAACACACAAACCAAAATTCACCCAGGAACGGGTGGAACACCCTGCTTTCTCCACACTGAGAGATTATAGTCCCTCTTCCCCTCCTCCCTTTTTTCTTTTTTTTTTTTAATTTTTAATTTTATTCTTGTGTTTTATTTCAGCTTTGATTTTGGGTGCTGGTTTCCAACCACTCTGGATTTTGCTAGGGTGCATCTTGCTAGGGTCCTGGTTGATATTTTGGACTATGTTAATCTGCTCAACCATTCCTCAACAAAATGAGTAGGAGGAGGGAGAAACAGAGACAATGTCCTCCACCACAGAACTAATAGATATGGATATAAGCAAGTTTTCAGAAGTAGAATTCAGGATTGCAATCGTAAAGACAATAGCTAGGCTTGAAAAAAAAGTGTTAGTGACAACATAGCATCTCTAAAGACAGAAATGAGATGTACTCAGGCCGAACTTAAAAATGCTATAGTTGAAATGCAGTCTAAAGTTAGTACTCTAACGGCCATGGTAAATGAGGCAGAACAAGTCAGTGATCTAGGAAGTTGAGGAAGTTCAGCTAGAAGCACATGAAAAAAGGCTTGGAAAGATTAATGATACCATAACATGATCCAATATCAGAATTATTGGTATCATGGAGAGGTTAGAGAGAAAGAGAGGGCTTGAGGAATTTTTGAGCAAGTAATAGCTGAGAAATCCCCCAGTCTGGAAGGAAAAAGACATTTATGTCCAAGAGACAGAGAGGACCCCTCCCAAGATCCATAAAAATAGGTAAGCACTCCAACATATAATAGTGAAGCTTGCAAACCTTAGAGAAAAGGAAACTATCCTGAGAACAGCTAAGGAGAGAAGGTTACTTACATACAGAAGGAGGAATATCAGAATAACATCAGACCTTTCCACAGGAACATGGCAAGCCGGAAATGGCTGGCAAGACATATTAAGTGTACTAAATGAGGAAAACATGCAGCCAAGAATAATTTATCCATCAAGGCTGTTATTTAGAATGGGTGGAGAGATAAAGAGCTTTCAGGACAGGCAGAACTTGAAAGATTATGTGACCACTAAACCAGCTCTGCAAGAAATATTAAGGGTGATGCTGTAAGGGAAGAAAGACCCCAAGAGTCACATAGACTAGAAAGAAACAGAAAATCCTCAGAAACAAAGACTTTGCAGGCAATACAATGGCACTAAATTCATATCTTTCAATAGATTCTTTGAATGTAAATGGGTTGAATGTTCTCATTAAAATACAAAGGGCATCAGATTGGACAAAATCAGGACCCATCCCTATGATTTTTACAAGAGACTCATTTGGAACCTAAATACACCTCCACATTGAAAGATTTAGAAACATTTACTATGCCATTGGACCTCAAAAGATAGAGTAGCAATCCTCATATAAGACAAATTAGATTTTAAAGCAAAGACTTTAGTAAGAGAGGTAGAGGGACACTATATTACACCTAAAAGTTGTATCCTACAACAAGATCCAACAATTTTAAATATTTATGCCCCAACATGGGAATAGTCAATTATATAAACCAATTAATAATCAAAACAAAGAAACATATTGGTAATTATACATTTATAGTTGGAGACTTCAACAACACACTCACAGCAATGGACAGATCATCTAAGCAGAAGATAAACAAGGAAGTGAGAGGTGTGAGTGACATATTGGACCACATTGATATATCAATCAAATCAATATTGATTTATATATTGTAGATATATAAAAAAAAACATTCCATCCTAAAACAACAGAATACTCATTCTTCTCGAGTGCACAAGGAACTTTCTCCAGAATAGATTACATACTGGATCACAAACCAGGTGTTAACCATTACCAAAAGATTGAGATTATTCCCTGCATAATTTCAGAGCACAATGCTTTGAAACTGGAAATAAACCACAAGAAGAATTTTAGAAGGAATGCAAACACTTGGAGGTTAAAGAGCATCCTGCTAAAAAATGAATGGGTCAACCAGGAAATTAAATAAGAACTTAAACAATTCATGAAAACCAATGAAAACAAAAGTACATCAGTTCAAAACCTATGGGATAGTGCAAAGATAGTCCTTAGAGGAGCTACATAGCCATACAAACTTCTCTCAAAAAATTAGAAAAAACACAAATGCACAAGCTAACTTTACACCTAAAGGACCTGGAGAAAGAATAGCAAAATAAACTTAAAACAAGTAGGAGAAGAGAAATAGTAAAGATTAGAGCAGAAATCAATGAAGTGGAAACTAGAAGAACAGTAGTACAGATCAATGAAACTATAGGCTGGTTCGTTGAAAGGATTACTAAGATCGATAAACCTCTCACCAGATTTATCCAAAAGAAGAGAGAAAGGACTCAAATTAATAAAATCATGAATGAATGGGGACAGATCATGACTAACACCAAGGAAAGGGAGACAATTATTAGAACTTATTACCAGCAGCTATATACCAACAAATTAGGCAATCTGGAAGAAATGGATGCATTTCTGGAAACTTACAAACTACCAGGACTGAAAGAGAAAGAAACAGGCAAAGTGAACAGAGCAATAACCAGCAAAGAAATTGAAACAGTAATCAAACAGCTCAAAAAAAAAAAAAAAAAAAAACTTACAAAATTCCAGGGCCGGATGGCTTCCCAGTGGAATTCTATGAAACATTTATAGATGAAACCATACTTATTCTACTGAAGCTGTTTAAAAAATAGAAATGGAAGGGAAACTTCCAAACTCATTCAATGAGGCCAGCATTACCCTGATCCCAAATCCAAAGACCTCCACCAAAAAGAGAATTACAGACCAATATCCCTGATGAACATGGATGTCAAAATACAACAAGATCATAGATAATAGGATCCAAAAATACATTAAAGGTATTATTCTCCATGACCAAATGGGGTTTGTCCTTGGTCTGCAGGGGTGGTTCAACATTCACAAATCAATCAACATGATATAGCACATTAATAAATGAAAAGACAAAAAACATATGATCCTCTCAACTGATGCAGATATGGCATTAGACAAAATACAGCATCCTTTCTTGATTAAACATCTTCAAAGTGTAGGGATAGAAGGAACATACTTCAATATAATAAAAGCCATCTATGAAAAGCCCGTAGCAAATATCATTGTCCATGGGGAAGAGCTGAGACCCTTTCCCTTAAGGTCAGGAACATGACAGGGATGCCCACTCTCCACTATTGTCCAACATAGTACTAGAAGTCCTAGCCTTAGTGATGAAGTTCTAGAACCTAGGCGAGGTTCAGTGGGGTGAGGTCCAGAGCCAATGACCAAGAAAGAATTCTTGAGACATCTTTGGTGCAAAATGGTGGTTTATTAAAGCACAGGGACAGGACCCGTGGGCAGAAAGAGCTGCTACCCCAGGTTGTGAGGGATGGCAGGTTGTGTACCCTGCTGTTGGGGGAAGGTGAGGGAAAAGGGGGTTTCAACGGAGCTTTCATATGCTAAAGAGGGCCTACAAGGATACTGGATGTCTTGTGGCTTGATCAGTGTTGTCTTTTGGCAAGCCATTAACATCAAGACAGTTGGGAGATTCCTGGCAGGATTTCATATTTCTGCTAACAAGCGTCTTTGTTAGTGAGATTTAGGTTCAGAAGAGATTTAACTATATTTACATTTCCTTCTACCACAACATCCTTCAGTTTTGTTTATGGTGGGGAGGGAGACATTAGGGCTTGAAGAACTGAGTTATTTGCCTCTGGAAATTGTGCTATTGATAAGGTAACTTCTTTGTTTGTAGAACTCTAGGACATTTGTAAACCAAGGGAGACTCCAGTCCTGCAGGATTGTGATCTCTGCAAGTTAACTATTTGTTTCACATCTATGGAAGTCAGGGGTGCCTGAGGAATATCACACATATTACCAAGGGGGGGGGTGGAGGGGGTGCAAGGTGCCAGCTTTTGCTTTTCCTCAGCCAGCTTCCTGCTCCCTCATCATTAGCAATCAGACAATAAAAAGAAATGAAAGGTATTCAAATAGAGAAAGAATAAGTCAAACTCTCTCCCCAGATGTCATGATACTTTATGTATAAAACCCCAAAAACTCCACCTTCAAAATACTAAATGATGAAGTCCCAGAACCTAGGTCAGGTTTGGTGGGGTGAGGTTTGGAGCCGACGGCTAAGAAAGAATTCTTAAGGCGTCTCTGGTGCAAAAAGGTGGTTTATTAAAGCACATGGACAGGACCCGTGGGCAGGCAGAGATGCAGCTGCCCCAAGTTGTGAGGGATGGCAGGTTATGTACCCTGCGGTTGGGGGAGGGTGAGGGGAAGGAAGGTTTCAATGGAGTTTTCATATGCTAAAGAGGGCCTACAAGGTGCCAGGATATGGAGGCCTACCAGGCCTTGCCCTTGCTGCTTGATCAATGTTGTCTTTAGGCCAGCCATTACATCAAGATAGTTGGGAGATTCTTGGTGCTAATGTCACAATCCTGCTATCTATCATCTTTGTTAGTGAGATTTAGGTTTAGAAGAGACTTAACTATATTTACATTTCCTTCTACCTCAGCCTTCTTCAGTTTTATTTATGGTGGGGTGGGAGACATTAGGGCTTGAGGAACTGAGTTATTTGCCTCTGGAAATTGGGCTATTGATAAGGTAACTTCTTTGTTTGTAGATCTCTAGGACATTTGTAAGCCAAGGGAGACTCCTGTCTTGCAGGATTGTGATCTCTGCAAGTTAACTATTTGTTTCTCATCTATGGCAGTCAGGGGTGCCTGAGGAATGCTACACATATTACCGAGGGGGAACGGATGGAGAGGGGGTGCAAGGTGCCAGCTTTTTCTTTGTCTTCAGCCAGCCTCCTGCTCCTTCATCACTAAAGTCATACAGCAATTCAGTAACATGGCAGGGTACAAAATCAATGCAGAAAAATCTGTGGCATTTCTGTACACTATCAATGTAACTGAAGAAAGAGATATTAAGGAATCAATTCCATTTACAGTAGCACCAAAAAACACAAGATACCCAGGAATAAGCCTAACTAAAATGGTAAAGAATCTATTCTCTAGAAACTTCCAAACAGTTATGAAAGAAATTGAGAAAGACACAAAGAGATGGAAAAACATTCCATGCTCATGGATTGGAAGAATAAACATTTTTAAAATGTCTGTGCTTCCCAGAGCAATCTACACATTCAGTGCAATCCTTATGAAAATAGCATCAGCATTTTTTTGCAGAGGTGGAACAAACAATACTAAAATTTGGTTGGAACCAGAAATCGCAAGGGGACAGTTGAAAGAGAAAAATGAAAGCTGAGCACCTCACAATGCCTAACTTCAAGCTATATTGCAACCCTGTGATCAAGAAGACTGCATTGTATTTGCACAAAACAGGCACATAGATCAATGGAACAGACTAGAGACCCCATAAATGGACCCTTAACTCTATGGTCCACTGATCTTTGACAAACCAGGAAAGAATTCTCACTGGAAAAAAGAAAGCCTCTTCAATAAATGCTGCTGGGAAAACTGGACGGCCACATGCAGAAGAATGAAACTGGACTATTGTGTTACACCATATACAAAGATAAACTCAAAATGGATGAAAGACCTCAATGTGAGATGGGAATCTATCAAAATCCTATAGGATAACATAGGCAGTAACCTCTTTGACATCCACCACTGCAACTTCTTTCAAGACATGTCTCTTCAGACAAGAAAAACAAAAGTGAAAAAGGAATTTTGGGGACTTCATCAAGATTAAAATCTTCTGCACAGCAAAGGAAACAGTCAAGAAAACAAAGAGGAAACCCACGGAATAGAAGATATTTGCAAATGACAGTACAGATAAAGGGCTGGTATGAAAGATCTATAAAGGATTTACCAGACTCAATAACCCAAAACCAAAAAGTCCGGTCAAGAATTGGGCAGAAGACATGAACAGACAGTTCTCCAAAGAAGACATAGAAATGGCTAATAGACACACATAAAAATGTTGAACATCACTAGCCATCAGGAAATTAGAAATCAAAACCACAATGAGATACCACCTTACACCAGTTAGGATGGCAAAAATTAACAAAACAGGATACAATAAATGTTGGTGAGCATATGGAGAAAGGGGAATTCTCTTACACTTTTGGTGGGAATGCACGCTGATACAGCCAATTTGAAAAACATTATGGATGTTTCTCAAGATGTTGAAACTAAAGTTACCCTACTAGTCAGCAACTGCACTACTAGGCATTTACCCTAAAGATACAGGTATAGTGAAAAGAAGGGGCACATGCACCCCAATGCTCATAGCAGTAAAGTCCACAATAGCCAAACTGTGGAAGGAGACGAGATGTCCTTCAACAGATGAATGGATAAAAAGATATGGTTCATATATACAATGGAATATTACTCAGCCATCAGAACGAATGAGTACTCACCAGTTGCATTGACAGGGATGGAACTGAAGGGGATTATGCTAAGTGAAATATGTTAAGCAGAGAAAGACCATTACCATATGTTTTCACTCATATGGGGAACATAAGGAATAGCACAGAGGACCACAGGGGAAGGAAGGGAAATCTGAAGAAATCAGAGAGGGTGACAAACCATGAGAGACTCTGGACTCCAGGAAACAAACTGAAGGTTACAGAGGGGAGGGGGTGGGCATGGGGAAACTTGGTGATGGGTATTAAGGAAAGCACGTGTTGTAAGTGTTGGAGAGGATGTGGAGAAAGGGGAACCACCTTACACTGTTGGTGGGAATGCAAGTTGGTGCAGCCACTTTGGAAAACAGCATGGAGATTCCTTAAGAAATTAAAAATAGAGCTACCCTATGACTCTGTCATTGCACTACTGGGTATTTACCCTAAAGATAGAGATGTAGTGAAAAGAAGCACCATCTGTACCCCAATGTTCATAGCAGCAATGGCCACAATCACCAGACTGTGGGAAGAGCCAAGATTCCCTTCAACAGACAAATGGATAAAAAAGATACAGTCCATATATTCAATGGAATACGACACCTCCATCAGAAAGGATGAATACCCAACTTTTGTATTAACATGGGCGGGACTGGAAGAGATTATGCTGAGTGAAATAAGTCAAGCAGAGACAGTCAATTATCATATGTTTTCACTTACTTGTGGAACATAAGGAATAACATGGAGGACATTAGAGAAGGAAAGAAAAAGTGAATTGGGGGAAATTGGAGGGGCAGATGAACCATGAGAGACTATGGACTCTGAGAAACAAACTGAGGGTTTTGGAGGGGAGGGCAGTCTGGGGATAGGTGAGCCTGGTGGTGGGTATTAAGAAGGGCACCTATTGCATGGAGCACTGGGTGTGGTGCATAAAGAATGAATCTTGGAACACTGAAAAAATAAAATTAAAAAAAAAAAAGAATATCAGCCTTTACT
The DNA here is from genome assembly GCF_022355385.1 of Mustela nigripes. Classification (NCBI taxonomy): domain Eukaryota; kingdom Metazoa; phylum Chordata; class Mammalia; order Carnivora; family Mustelidae; genus Mustela; species Mustela nigripes. The sequence goes on from NW_026739483.1 coordinate 60,150, forward strand.
CTGATATGTGCCTAATGGAATGGAAAGGCAAAATTGATTGCTATTGTTAATGTGCTGAGTGAGACTAATCTTAATAAATATGCTCATAAAATTTTTAAAACGAGGACACATGTTGTGATGAGCACTGGGTGTTATTCACAAATAATGAATCTTTGACCACTACATCAAATCTAATGATGTAGTATATGTTGGCTAACTGAACATAATAATAAAAAATAATTTAAAAAGGGAAGTTGCTAAAAGAGTGAATTTTAATCACAAAAGAAAATGCAATTTTGTGACAGGATGGAGGTGTTTGTTAATGCTATGGTTGTCATTTTTTAAAAATATGTAAATATATTAAACCAATGAGTTTTATATCTAATTTTACACAATGTTATGTGTCAATTATATTTCAATTAAGGTGGGGAAGTGGGGAAAACAGCAATGGTCAATACAACACTAAATCTCTGTCTGCTGTGCCTCAACTGTTGTCCCTATGGGGGAGCCCCTCTTTGGTAATGTTTTTCTTACAGTTTCTCAGAAACTATCCTTATATGGAGGAACTTCTGGATGATTCCTATTGATTGTTAATTCTGCTCTCTTAATAAAGAGTTTATAATAGAAAAAAATGTGCTTTGGGGACACACCAGGAAGAGTATGAGTGTGCTTTTGCCCTACTGTGCTCTTTGGTAAGGAACTTGTAAGAGAATCACATAGTAATGGTTTATTTATTTGACTTGCTTCTTCAAAAAATTTATTTTTTTCCTCAAGTTTTTATTTAAATTAGAGTTAGTTACATTAGTTAATGTTAGTTAGTAACATTATTTTCAGGTATAGAATTTAATGATTCATTACTTACAAATAACACCCAGTGCTCATCACAGCAAGTGCTCTCCTTAATAACCATCACCCATTTAACACATTCCTCCCACCTCTCCTCCAGCAATCCTCAGTTTGTTCTCTGTATGCAAGAGTCTGTTTCATGGTTTGCATCTCTCTCTTTTCCCCTGTGTTTTCTGTTTTCTTAAATTCTACATATGAGTGAGATCATATGATATTTGTCTTTCTCTGATTTATTTCCCTTAACATAATACTCTCTAGCTCCAACCACATCATTGCAAATAGCAATATTGTATTATTCTTTTGGCTGAGTAATATTCCATTGTATATGCATATATACTATATCTTATTTATATGCTTATTTTTAATTTGACAGAGAGAGATCACAAGTAGGCAGAGAGGCAGGCAGAGAGAGAGGGGGGAGGCAGGCTCCCTGCTGAGCAGAGAGCCCAATGATGTGATGATACGGGGTGGGGGGTGTGCTCAATCCCAGGATCCTGAGACCATGACCTGAGCTGAAGGCAGAGGTTTAACCTACTGAGCCACCCTGGCGCCCCCTTTATATGTGTTTTTTAAATGTCCATTCATCAGTCAATGGACATTTAGGCTGTCTGTATAGTTTGTTCCTCTTATCTTTTGTATCCTATTAACCATACTATGTTTATTTAAGTTTTTATTTAAATTCCAGTTAGTTAACATACAGGGTAATATTGCTTTTGTGTATACAATATAGTGATTCAACATTTCCATACAACACTGCACAAACACAGTCCTTAATCTCAATCATCTATTTCACCCATTCCCCCCACCCACCTCCCCTCCAGCAAGGATCAGCCTGTTCTCTACAGTTAAGAGTCTGTCTCCTGGTTTGCCTCTCTCTTTTCCTCCCTTTGCTCATTTGATTCTCCCAAACTCCACCTATGAGTGAAATCATATGGCCCTTGTCCTTTACTGACAACTGACTTATTTTGTTTAGCATAATCTCTCTAGCTCCATCCACATCATTGCAAATGGCAAGATTTCATTCTTTTAATTTCTTCTTTATCCATTCAACTGTCAATGGACACTTGGGCTATTTCCATAATTTGGCTATTGTAGAGAGTGCTGCCATAAACAGTGGGGTGCATGTATCCCTCTGAATTAGTATTTTTGTATTCTTTGGTAAATACTCAGTAGTGAGATTGCTGGATCATAGGGTAATTCCATTTTAACTTTTTGAGGAATCCTTATACCTTTTTCCACAGTGGCTGCACCAATTTGCATTTCCACCAAGAGTGCAAGAGGGTTTACCTTTTTCACATGATCACCAATACCTGTTGTTTATTGTGTTGTTGATGTGAGCCATTCTGGCAGGTGTGAGGTGATAAATCATTGTAGTTTTGATTTGTATTTCCCTGATGATCAGTAATGTTCAGCATTTTTTTTATGTGTTCATTGACAATCTGCATGTCTTTTTTGGCAAAATGTCTATTCATGTCTTCTGCCCATTTTTTAATTGTATTGTTTAAAACGGATTAAAGACTTAAATGTGAGACCTGAAACCATAAAAATCCTAGAAGAGAACACATGGCCATAGCAACTTCTTTCTAGATAGGTCTCCTGAAGTAAGGGGAAAAAAAGTAAAAGTAAGCTATTGAAACTCCATCAAAGTAAAAGCTTCTGCACAGCAAAGGAAACAACCAACAAAACTAAAAGACAACCTATGGAATAGGAGAAGATATTTAAAAATTATATATCTGATAAAGGATTAGTATCCGAAATATATAAAGAACTTGTAAAACTCAACACCAAACCAAACAAAACAAAACAAAATACTCAGGTTAATCATACTATATAAATCCATTCCCCTATTGATAGACATCATCTAGATGAATATTTTTTCTTATTTTGAGATTTATTAAGGTATTTGCAGCCTAATGACTTTCAAGTGCTGTTAAATGTTGGCTGGATACTGGAGGGTAAAATGTATTTTATGCATGGTATAAATCAGACTTAGAAATTATATACTAATTTGAAATTATTTGTTCTATTTTTCCAGGGCTATGTCTATTTATTTCTCTTTCTTAATCTTAAATTGGGTAAATATCTTAATGTCTGCCACCAAAATAGTGTTCTCATCAATCTCTACCTTTAGTATCCCCCCAAAATACCTTCTGATTTTTAAAAACTTATAAATGCACACCATTCTATAAAAGCCATCGGAAAATTTAAATTTTTATTTTAAAAGTGAAAGGAATAGGTATTCATAATTTCAGCACTAAGTAATACCCACAATTAATGTATCAGTGCATACATAGAGTTCCAGATTTCTATTTGCACATACACTTAAAGAGAATTTACCTGTACAAACTGTTTAAAAAGAATTTTAAAATAAAAAATGTATTTATTTTCTCTTTTGGTATTGAAGCATACATCCTTGTATCATTTCTAAATAAACAGAAATATACAAAGCTGAAAATGAAAATACTGCGATTTCCCTTATAATTACTATTTATTCCATGCATACCTTTAAGGATACTTGGATGAATTAACCACTCTTTTTTTACACACAATACATAGTATTTTGTTGTATATATTTCACCAATGTTGTGTAAACACGCTGATTATCTTTAAAAATAATTTTAAGATGCCACAGTGCATATATATTTTATACATGTATATTTTTGCATTCTTATCTCATTATTTCATAGGGAGATATCGAAAGAAGGCATTTCTAAATAAAGGTGGAAATATTTAAAATGATATATATTTTCAAATTGTGTTCTGATTACAGTAATTTACACTTCGACTGACATGAGAGTGTATTTTCTCAGCTCTCAGATGACAATAAGGCTTATTATTTTTCATATTTACAGTATGATAAGGCAGAATTAGAATCTCGTTATTTTAATAGAATTTCTTTTATTATAAGTGAGCTTAAGCATTCATTTTTCACCCACTGGCTTTGGGCTTTTGTAAAATGCATGCTCTAGCCCAGCCTGCTATGCATGCTCTAGCCCCTTCCCCCACTGGGGCTGTTATTCTTTCCCTTTTTGCTTAGAGTTCTTTTTCATTTTTCGTCTTTTACATGGGGCGAATTTGATTCAGGCTTTCATCCTTTCTCGCCTAAGAGACGGCATATGTATTTTCGTATTTAATATATTCTCCATTGGTCTTTTAATGCCCTCAGAAGCTGGCTCCTTTTCTCTCTCCCTCCCTCCTTCCTCTCTTTTCTCTTTGTTTCTATCTCTCTTTCTCTCTGTCTGTCTCTCTCCCTCTTATTTTCCCCCCAGTTCAGAAGTTTTTAATTTTGAACGAGTCGAATCTATCATTCTGGGCCTGGCGCCGCGTCAGCAGAGGGGGCGGGGAGGCGAGCGCGGAACTGGGGAAGGGGAGGGGCGGGGAGGAGCGGGCAGAGCCGTTGCAGGAGTTGCTGGGAACGCGCGCGGTGTGATCACTCGGCGGCGGAGGAGGCCCAGGGACGTGAACGCCGACTCTTCTCCCGCGGCCTACAGAGTCTTCTCCCCATCAGAGGACCGGGAAACCGCAGTTTTCATCACAGAGGTACCGTGCTCTGCGTTCCCCGCCTGGCCCGGCCCAGCCTGCTGTGGCGGCGCCTCCTTCCTTCCTTCTTCCCTCGCTCTCTCTCTCGCCCGCCCGCGCCTTCCCTATCTGCCTGCGTCACTGCGTCCGCCATGGCTGAGAACGGCGAGAGTAGCGGCCCCCCGCGCCCCTCCCGCGGCCCTGCTGCGGCCCAAGGCCCTGCCTCTGCCCCGGCCGAGCCCAAAATCATCAAAGTCACTGTGAAGACCCCCAAAGAGAAAGAGGAGTTCGCGGTGCCCGAGAATAGCTCAGTCCAGCAGTTTAAGGAAGCGATTTCGAAACGCTTCAAATCCCAAACCGATCAGCTAGTGTTGATTTTTGCCGGAAAAATCTTGAAAGATCAAGATACCCTGATCCAGCATGGCATCCATGATGGACTGACTGTTCATCTTGTAATTAAAAGCCAGAACCGACCTCAGGGCCAGTCCACACAGCCTAGTAATGCCGCGGGAACTAACACTACCTCCGCGTCGACTCCCAGGAGTAACTCCACATCTATTTCCACAAATAGCAACCCGTTTGGGCTGGGGAGCTTGGGAGGACTTGCAGGCCTTAGCAGCCTGGGCTTGAGCTCGACCAACTTCTCTGAGCTCCAGAACCAGATGCAGCAGCAGCTCCTGTCCAGCCCTGAGATGATGATCCAAATCATGGAAAATCCCTTTGTTCAGAGCATGCTTTCAAACCCCGATCTAATGAGGCAGCTCATTATGGCCAATCCACAGATGCAGCAATTGATTCAGAGAAACCCAGAAATCAGTCACCTGCTCAACAACCCAGATATAATGAGGCAGACCCTCGAAATTGCCAGGAATCCGGCCATGATGCAAGAGATGATGAGAAATCAAGATCTGGCTCTCAGCAATCTTGAAAGCATCCCAGGTGGCTACAATGCCCTACGACGCATGTACACTGACATTCAAGAACCCATGCTGAATGCTGCACAAGAGCAGTTTGGGGGTAATCCATTTGCTTCAGTGGGGAGCAATTCCACCTCCGGGGAAGGTACACAGCCTTCCCGCACAGAAAATCGGGATCCACTACCCAATCCATGGGCACCACCACAGGCTACCCAGAGTTCTGCAACCACCAGCACAACCACAAGCAGTGGCAGTGGGTCTGGCAGTAGCTCCAGCAGTGCTACCGGGAACACTGTGGCTGCAGCGAACTATGTCGCCAGCATCTTCAGTACCCCAGGAATGCAGAGCTTGCTGCAACAGATAACTGAAAATCCCCAACTGATCCAGAATATGCTGTCTGCACCCTACATGAGAAGCATGATGCAGTCACTGAGCCAGAATCCAGATTTGGCTGCACAGATGATGCTGAATAGCCCCGTGTTTACTGCAAATCCTCAGTTGCAGGAGCAGATGCGTCCACAGCTCCCAGCTTTCCTGCAGCAGATGCAGAATCCAGACACACTGTCAGCCATGTCAAACCCAAGAGCAATGCAGGCTTTAATGCAGATCCAGCAGGGGCTACAGACATTAGCCACTGAAGCTCCTGGCCTTATTCCAAGCTTCACTCCAGGTGTGGGGGTAGGGGTGCTGGGAACCGCTATAGGCCCTGTAGGCCCAGTCACACCCATAGGCCCCATAGGCCCCATAGTCCCGTTCACTCCCATAGGCCCCATTGGGCCCATAGGACCCACTGGCCCTGCAGGCCCTGGCTCCACTGGCTCTGGTGGTCCCCCTGGGCCCACTGTTTCTAGTTCTACACCCAGTGAAACCACTAGCCCAACATCAGAATCTGGACCCAACCAGCAGTTCATTCAGCAAATGGTGCAGGCTCTGGCTGGGGCAAGTCCTCCACAGCTGCCGAATCCAGAAGTCAGATTTCAGCAACAACTGGAACAGCTCAACGCAATGGGGTTCTTAAACCGTGAGGCAAACTTGCAGGCTCTAATAGCAACAGGAGGCGACATCAATGCTGCCATTGAGAGGCTGCTGGGCTCCCAGCCATCGTAATTACATTTCTGTACCTTGAAAAAATGTATCTTATTTTTGATAATGGCTCTTAAATCTTTAAACACACACAAAATTGTGCTTTGCTTTCATTTTGATTCTTTTAAAATCTGTCTAGTTATAAGTCTAATATGCATTTTAAGGTGGAGTCCATCCCTCTGTCCCTCCCTCCTGTATCTACCCATCCTTCCCCCTCCCCTCCTTCCCCCTCCCCTCCCTCCTCTCCTCTCTCTTCCCTTTCCTTCTTCCCTCCCCTCCCTCCCTCCCTTTTTCCTTCCTTCCTTCCTTCCTTCCTTCCTTCCTTCCTTCCTTCCTTCCTTCCCTGTTTTGAATGGTAGTAATTGTATTCAATGCTGTTTCACTCAAAGGTGTTGCATGCAAACACTTCTCTTTATTCTGCATTTATTGTGATTTTTGGAAACTCGTATCAGCCTTCACAGTTGGGTAAATAAGTTTTGTCCTACAGATGTCCAATTTATTTGCATTTTAAACATTAGCCTATGATAGTAATTTAATGTAGAATGAAAATATTAAAAACAAGCAAATTACTGAAGCTCTCTAATTTGTGGTACAATATTGCTTATTGTGACTTTGGCATGTATTTTTGCTAGCAAAATGCTGTAAGACTTATACCATTATTTGCTCTTTTTTGCTATGTTGTACACAGTACAGTAAGCACAATTGGAACTGTACATCTAGAATTATTACAACAGAATCTAAGCAGAATATGTGTAACCAAAATGAGAAAGAATATAAGAAATCTTCCTGGAGCTAGGTGTGTCTCACAGTTTTGAAGAATCTTACAGCATCTTTGATAACTCAGTGAAAATGTTGGCTAGGCAAGTTCAGTTAAAATATAGTAGAAATGTTTATCCTGGTATTTCTAAGTATACATTTAATTGTACAGAAAACTTACAGTGTGACATTGTGTCAACATTTTCAAATTAACTGTATATGACCTTAATTTTTGTGCAGCCTGAAGGATCAGTGTAGTAATGCCAGGAAAGTGCTTTTTACCTAAGACTTCCTTCTCAGCTTTTCCCATAAAGAGACCCTAATAAGCATTTTGATCTGTAATTGGAAATGTAACTTTCACTGAAAAGTGTCATGTGATGTTTGCATTACTTTAACTTGCTATGTATAAAGGAAACTGTATCTTTTCTCAGTTATTTCTCTTGTGCACAGGGAAAAATGCATTAAAAATGACTAAAAAAATAAAAAAATTAAAAATGGATATATCTTTTTTTTTTTTTGTCTTCTGGCTCTAGGATCATATTTAGCAGGATTGCCCCACCCCAAGATTATATAAATCTTATCCTGTATTTCTTTAATTTTTATGGTTTTATTAAAAGAATTCCTTTGCCCTATCTGGAACTTTTCTGATGTGGGGTTTAGGTATTCTAACTTTTTTTTTTAGCCCCAAAGGGTTAGTCAGTTGTTAGCTAAAATTTTGTCTCACTGCCCACCACCCATTTGTTATGTCTCGTGTGTGTGTGTGTGTGTGTAGACACAAACACTTCTGTGTTTAAATGCTCTTTAGTACCGCTGAATATTGTAGTCCCAGTCCATCAGCTATAGTTACTAAGTTAGAAATAGGACTTCATATCTTTTTGGATAAGTCCTCTTATTGAGCTTTTTTTATTTTTATCTTTCACAGTTTTCTGGTGATCCTGACATGTTTATTTTACCAGAATAACTTTACAATTAGTAACTCCCCCCAAATAAAATTTGATTGGTAAAAAAAAAAATTGATTGGTATTATCTTAAATTGATGGTAAGAACTATAGAATTGTAATGCTTTCCAGAGACATGATATGTTGCTTCATTTTTAAAAAGTTTTATGTCCTTCAACAAAGCTTTATGTATTTATGTCCTATATAATTTATGATAAATATATTCCTAGGAAAGACATATAGGAAACAATACTGTGATTGAGAGCTCTTATTCAGTGTGTTACCTATATGGCCATTTTTGCTGTATAGGGCAAGGATATATTTTTATAAATTAAGTTTAAATTGGCAGTTTACTGAAATATATTAATTGTGGAGATGTTCAGTTGATCCTTTGAATTATTACTGGTAAGCAGTCATGTCAATTATAACATAATAATACGTTCTCCTTTTCAAAATTTATAAAATTGTTTCTGACTGCATGGGTTAATTAACACTTTCAGAACAGTCCTAAATAATAGAAGTGGCAATGGCATTCTCGTTTGTCATTTTAACCATAGTTAAACATTTAACTATGTCTGCTGCAGCAATTCTAAATTGCATTTTTAAAAAAGAAAAAGTATTCCTATAGGAAATGGTCAAATAAATTTGCAAAGTGCTGTATACTGTAGCCCCTCTTAGAAAGTCATTCTGCAATAAATACTGATTAGTAGTATTTTTTAAATGAGAATGTTCTTCAGTTTAAAAGAATAAAAACTATTTAACTTTGTCTAATTCAACATTTCCCTAAGAAATACCTTTTTTTCTTTTAAACACACCTAATACATTTGGGCTATTGGTGTTCCTCAGATCGCCAAATTAGGAAATGGTGATTTATTATTTCAGTGCTATATGATGTTGGGTGTTTGAGATAATTACAAAGACAGAGTCTGCCATAATAAATTTAATAATTTTAATGACATGGATGATTTTATAGGGAAATAAATGCCAGAATTAAGACACTGGCACAGGAAATGGCAATAAATCAATAGCCATAGGAAAAAGATGTCTGAGGCCTGGCTCAGACAGTTTGGCAAGTAAATTTCTTTCAAAACAGCAGAGGGATGGAATTCTTTAACTGCCTTTGCCAAGTGTTTAATCTATTTTTTACATTTGATCTTAACCAAAAAGCTGAGGAGCAATTTATCTATTTTTTAATACATTTTGTTTTCTCCCTGAATAGATCTAGGTTTTTAAACTATTTTTTCTTTCTAGTTCAATAATTTTTGTTTATAACATTTACTCTTTTTCAAATTTTTCAAAATTTTATTTATTTATTTGAGAGGGAGAGAGTGACAGTATGAGAGGACAGAGGTCAGGAGAAGCAGATTCCCTGCTGAGCAGGGAGCCTGATGTGGGACTCCAGGATCAGGACCCGAGCCCAAGGCAGTCCGTTAACCAACTGAGCCACCCAGGCACACTACTCTTTTTTAATTTTAATTGTTCTTTGTCTCTTACATGTAATACTATCTTACAAGTTCTTTTTACAGATTTTGTTTTTGTTTTGGGTTTTCTTCATCTAATATTTATTGACAGTTTAGCTACTTATTCAATATTGAATCAAGAAAGGTATAGGCTGACCTGGTGTCTCTTTCCCTCCAATAAAAGTGTAGCAATTCTTACATGATTTTATTGTTTACTTTGTTCTCACTCTTTCCTTAAGTTTATACTGGAGGGCTAGATAGTGTAACTGTACATTGCTGACTCTGATCCAGGAGGATGAGGTAATGGGGTCGGAAGTAGGGCCAGGGGCAATTCTAGCAGAAGTTCACCTCAAGACCTCCTTGTATGTTTGCTCTTTTGGCCTCTACTTCAGATACATGATATCATATATACTCTCACCATTTGTGTGGGGGCAGGGGAGTAGATGCACAGCATTGGAACAAGCCTTCCTGGTTCATTAAAGAGGACTCGTATCAAGTCCAGCCCACTATGTTTATTGAGAAACCATTATCAGAGATTGAGTTTGCCCTTTGAGGGGCTATCCTGCTCTAAAATAGCAACAAATGAAATGATTCCTGTCAGGGCCTAGCCTAGGGATTGGGGTTAGGGTATCAGGAGAGCCATTTGGCCTGTGTCTCATGTTCACAAAAGCTCTTAATTTAGAATTTTTACATTATCCTCAAATGAAGTGATTACTCTAGCCTCAGAGCCAGACTGACAATGATGGAAAATGTTCATCATACAGCTTAATCTACTAAATGTAGAAATTTTAAACTATGCAGCAATTTTGATATTCCTAATTTGGTGTTATTTTAAAAATATATTAGGGAACTTAAATAAAAGGAAAGTTAGTCAGACATCCCTCAGTTTATGAGGTTTTCATCCCAGTCTTTTCCACTGCCTGCCCCTGCCTCCAGAATTTTTCCCCATCAGCATCATGTCTTAGAGAAATTCCTTCAGAGTTCTGCTGCTTTCATTATACAGGTTTTCTTCAGTATTTTTTTCTCTGTAGTCATTTTTGTTGATTTGTGGGAGGAAGGGCAAGAATTTGGGACCTATTCTAATGCCACCATCTTCTTAGAAGTCTGTTAGGAGACTCTTCAAAGTCTAAAACAATTTTCTAAAAATAGAAAAGTGCAGCTTCATCAGATGGTATACATGCTTACCTAGGCTTTAGACACTTAGGTGAGATTAAAAACCTTGGCAAAAGCTACTCTAAGCCAGCAAACTCAAAAGTGGGTAAGCTACCCTCAAATAAGAGTTGTTTGCCCCAATATACATGGGCAGCATTCATCAAATGAGTATGTATTACAGCATATAGCTCTAGCTGTATTGAGGTATCTGAGCACAGATTTGGGCTTCCTAAGAGTACTTTCAAAATCCAACTTCATAGCTTCTTGACCCAATGTGTAGATTAGCATATGTAAGATAATTTCAGCAAAGATTCTATAATTCATTATTAAAAGAATGGTTGATAAATGTGAAAAAAATGATTAGTTGGCCCTGGTATGCATTTCACAAGATTGTCTTACCAGACTAAATTTCTCACACTGGGATAGCAATAATAGCTAATGTATTCATAGTAATGTTCAATTTTCATAATCCTATGAGGAAGCACTATTATTTAATCTTCCCTAGTTTACAGTTAAGGAAAAAAGCTAAAACAATGTAATTTTACAGGGCCGTATCACTATTAAATGACAGAGTAAAAATTTGAGCCTACTTCTGAGATTGCAGAATGTGCGTGTGACCAGTTCACTATTCTGCTTTCTCCTGAGACTATTAAATTATACTGGCCTATTTATCATAGAGATATTATAATAAGTTAAATACTCGCTTGCTGCCTGGGTGTTGCTGAGGAGACACATTAGCTGTTTTTAAATGAATACATCTCTGCTGCTATTCATTCTGGAGCAGGTTACGTAAAAATGAATGTGTGAGAATCAACTGAGACACAGTCAGTAATTAGAATAGAGTTTTGCCTTCCTGACTTTTGAATTGTGGCTAATATTTGAAACTGCCCTTTAATCCTTCTGTCCACAGTGGCCTAATACATATGGTATGTCTCCAAACTGGCAATCACATGGGCCACTTGTGCTTCAGCTGCTCTGGAGGATGCCTGTCTTTTATTGAGCTACCTCCTGAGACCTCAGAAGGCAATAAACATTGTGTACCTCACCACAGCATTTGATAGTTTCTCAAAATGTCCTTGAGAATAAAATGGAGTAACATGAGCTAGATGATAAAGACAGGACAGTAGATGGGTTAGAAATTTAAATTGATTCTTAATGTGTCAATGTAGACAAGAAGTTTCCAATTTCAGTTCTATCTCTTCAAAGTCTAAAGCAATTGTCTAAAAATAGAAAAGTACAATTTGGCAGACATAAGATAAGCAGCTTCATCAGATGGTATACATGCTTACCTAGGCTTTAGACATTTTGGTGAGATTAAAAACCTTGGCAAAAGCTACTCTAAGCCAGCAAACTCAAAAGTGGGTAAGCTACCCTCAAATAAGAGTTGTTTGCCCCAATACACATGGTGTTGATGTTATGTTTCAGTGACTGTCCATTGACGTTATGTTTCAGTGACTATCATGAAAGCATAAAACCGCTTGCTCATCCTGCCGCAAATAGTATAGAATTAGTAGAATAAACGCACTAGGTGTTGTTAGCAATATCCTAAAACTCCTTTGTATGCTGAAGAAAAAAGCCAAATCTAGCAGGGTTAAATTGAATAAGATCAAATGTGAAGTCTTGTATCAAAAATTGAAATTACCAAAGGTCAATGATGATGTGGCCTAAAAATAGCATATGTGCCAAAGACTCAGTGGTTTCAATTTACCATGAGTTCAACATGCACCAGCTATGTGAGAGGTTCTAGTGCACACACACACATATGTAATGAAATCTTGGGTTCCGTTAATAGAGGCATGGTGTCCAGAACAAATAACTCCTTTGTAATATTTTATTTGATAAATATTATCAATATTTGATAGCTTATTTTGGGAGATTTCAGTTATTTCAGAGTGCTACAATTAAAATGGACACAGACAATCTGGAAAGTGATCAAGGTGGTGACTCATTTATAGACACACCACAGTTACTGAACAGGTTAAGAATGTTTTAGTCAAAGGACTGGGGTTTGTGGATACTTTCTTCAAATAATTGAAAACCTTGTCAGGAGAAGGGTAACATTTACTTATGTAGCTACAAAGGGCAGAGCAATTCAAATGTTAAAAGAATTCAGAATTTTGGCTTAGTGTTAGGAACTTTCTACCCATTCATTGAAAATACCCTCCTCTCTGGAGCTGTTTAACTGAAGCCCTTTAACAAAAATGTTCAGGGTGCCTGGGTGGCTCAGTCATTAAGCATCTGCCCTTGGCTCAGGTCATGATCCCAAGTTTTGCACTGGGTATTAAATTCAACTAATGAATCATTGGACATTATATCAAAAACTAATGATGTACTATACCTTGGCTAATTGAATTTAAATAAATTATAAATAAGTTTTTATTCAATACCAGCTAGTAAACATACAGTGTTATGTTATTTTCGGGTATACAATAGAGTTATTCAACAGTTCCATATATCACCCAATGCTCATCACAACAAGTGAACTCCTTAATTTCCATCACCTACTTAACCCATTCCCCAACCCTTTTGGTAACCCTCAGTTCTCTATAGTTCAGAATCTGTTTCTTGGTTTACATCTCTGCCTCTCTTTTTCCCCCTTTGCTCCTTTGTTTTCTTTTTTTTTTTTTTTAAAGATTTTATATATTTATTTAAGAGCAAGCACAAGCAGAGGGAGGGAAGGGCAAGAGGGTGAAGGAGAAGCAGACTCCTCGCTGAGCAGGAAGCCAGCTAGGGGCTTGATTCTAGGATCCTGATACCATGACCTGAGACAAAGGCAGACGCTTAACTGACTGAGCCCCCCAGACACCCCCATTTGTTTTGTTTCTTAAATTCCACATAGAAGTGGAATCATATGGTATTTGTCTTTCTCTGTTGGACTTATTTTGCTTAGCATAATAACTCTCTAACTTTGTCCATGTCCTAGCAAATGGCAAGATTTCATTCTTTCTTATGACTGAGTAATATTCCATTTTGGTGTATGTGTATATCTTCTTTATCCTTCATCAGTCAGCAGACACTTGGGCCGTTTCCATAATTTTGGTTATTGTCATAATACGGCTATAAACATCTGGGTGCATGTATCCCTTTGAATTAATGTTTTTCTATTCTTTGGGTAAATACACACTGCTGCAATTCCTGGATTTTAAAGTAGTTCTAGTTTTAACTTTTTGAGGAATCTTGAAACTCTTCCACAGTGGCTGCACTAGTTTGCATTCCTAGCAACTGTAGGAGTGTTCCTTTTTCCCTACATGCTCAACAACCTATAGTTTCTTGTGTTGTTGATTTTAGTCATTCTGACAGGTGCAAATTTATACCTCATTGTAGTTTTGATTTGCATTTCCCTGTTGGTAACAGATGATGAGTATCTTGTCATGTGTCTCTTGGCCATCTGTATGTCTTTGGAGAAATCTTTGTTCTTGTTTTCTGCCCATTTTTTTTACTTAGCTTCTTGGTTTTTAAGGTATTGAGTTTTGTAAATTCTTCATATATTTTTGGATAGTAGCCCTTTATTGGATACGTCACTGGCAAATATCTTCTCCCATTTTGTAGGTTGCCTTTTAGTATTGTTGAACTGTGCAGAAGCTTTTTACTTTGTTAAGTCCCAACAGTTTATTTTTGCTTTTTTTTCCTTGCCTCAGGAAACATCTGTAGAAAAAAGTTGCTGTGGCTAATGTCAAAGAAGTTACTGCCTGTGTTCTCTTCTAGTATTTGTATGTTTTCAGGTCTTATCATTAGGTATCCATTCCATTTTTAATTTATTTTTGTTTATGTTGTAAGAAAGTGGTCCAGATTCATTGTTTTGCATATAGCTGACCAGTTTTCCCAACACCATTTATTGAAAAGACAGCCTTTTCCCCATTGGATATTTTTTCCAGCTTTGTCAAAGGTTAATTGAACGTATAGTTATGGGTTGATTTCTGGGTTTTCTGTTCTGTTCCATTGACCTATGTGTCTATTTCTGTGCCAGTACCATACTACTTTAGTTACTACAGCTTTGTAATATAGCTTGAAGTCTGGAATGGTGATGCCTCCAACTTTGCTTTTATTTTTCAAGATTGCTTTTGCTATTTGTTGACTCCAACATACTTTTTGACAATTTCCTTACTTTGTGACACCACAAAGTGCTTCCTGTCCATTTGTATATTTCTTGGCTCTCTTTTCCTGGGGACCATGGTTCTACTAACTGGAGAATGGTATTAGAAACCAAGACCTGGGTCCTAGATATGCTTTTATCCCCTGGGACTATATTGCTTCTGGTCCTTCTCAGCTGACAGAGCAAGGAAAATATGTGTGCATACTAATCTATCTATCTATATAAGTATTTCTTATATATATAATCATCAGTATCTAAATTAAGCTAAATGTGAGATCTTGGTGATGTCTACAATTCTAATCCATTACAAAAAGGACCATTGTAATCCATTTTTTAAAAGATTTTTATTTATTTATTTGACAGACAGAGATTACAAGTAGGCAGAGGAGATAGGCAGAGAGAGAGGAGGAAGCAGACTCCCCATTGAGCAGAGAGCCTGATGTGGGGCTTGATCCCAAAACCATGGGACCATGACCTGAGCCGAAGGCAGAGGCTTTAATCCACTGAGCCACCCAGGTGCCCCGTAATCCATGTTTTGATAATTCAAGTCTCCTTGTCTTATTTATTTATAACATCCTACTACAAGAGTGAAAAACTTGGCTCCCATACCTGCCATCCATTTACTCAATTGTTAAAATTCCAGCATCCGTGTATAGCAGTGTCTGAATTGTTAACCCCTACCACTGTAAGAAACAACATTATCAACTGAAGTACAGTGCTTTATATGGTTTATTTTGCTTTTAATCTTAGGGACTCTATTCACTTCTAAAGTTATTTAAGTCAGCACCATTCTCCCCATACCCTTCAGTGAAGCTGTTTTATACATTTATAATGTAGTTATATTGTTTTGTCATATTCTACATTCCATCCTGGCATCCCCTAACTTACTAAATAATTATTTTACGTTGCTTACATTAAGATGTACCATTACAATAAAATTAGAATAGCTTTATAGTCCTAAAATATTTTCTGTGCTTTACTTATTCAAACCTCTAAACCCTGGTAACCACTGAACGTTTTGTCATCACTGTAGTCATATAATTGACAGTACATACCATATTCAGTGTGGTTTCTTTCATGTGGCAATTTATATTCAAGATATGTTGATGACATTTTCTGGCTTTTGAAACCTCATTTGTTTTAATCACTGAATAACATTTCATTGTATTAGTATACCACAGTTTATCCATTTACTTATTGAAGGACATACTGGTTGCTTCTAGCTGGCGGTTATGAATAAATTTGCTATAAATATTCATGTGCACATATTCTTTCTGATTTTGTCCCTCATTTTCCAAATTCATACTTACCCTTTAGCCCTAAAAAATAATTATTATAAAGGGGGTGCCTAGGTGGCTCAGTGGGGTAAAGCCTCTGCCTTCGTTCAGGTCATGATCGCAGGGTATTGAGCCCCACGTTGGGCTCTCTGCTCAGCAGGAAGCCTGCTTCCCTTCCTCTCTCTGCCTGCCTCTCTGCCTACTTGTGATCTCTGTCAAATAAATAAATAAAATCTTTAAAAAATAATTATTATAAAAGGAACATATACTTATAAAATAAAATGAAAATGAAAAATATAATGAAGAAAATAAGAAAAATCCCTCATAGCCACAGATAGCCAATAGAATCTTACTGCTTTACCCAGGTTTATATATTTTTAGTATATGCAATTTTTAAACTTGATACACTATAGATACAGTTTTGCTTAATCTTTTTCTTTATAAAGATTGATTTATTTATTTGACAGAGAGGGAGAGAAACAAGCAGGGGCACGGGCAGGGAGAGGGAGAAGCAGACTCTGCACAGATCAGAGGGAGCCTGATGTGGGACTTAATCCCAGGACCCTGAGATCATGACATGAGCTGAAGGCAGTTGCTTAACCAACTGAGCCACCCAGGTGCCTGTTGAATCTTTCATTTATTTTTTTAAGATTTTATTTATTTATTTCACAGAGAGAGACAGTGAGAGGGAATAAAAACAGGGTAAGTGGGAGAGGGAGAAGTAGGCTTCCCACTAAGCAAGGGAGCCTGAAGCAGGGCTTGATCCCAGGACCCAGAGATCATGACCTGAGCCAAAGGCAGCTGCTTAATGACTAAGCCACCTAGGCACCTCACTGTTGAATCTTTTAAGTGAACTTTTTGTTACATTTTTGTTTCATTCACTTTAACATTTTAGTTAGATTTTCACTTTAACATTTTAGAAGTGGTATACATTTCTTTATTTTTTAATCTACTAATACATTTTATTTGTTTATTTATTTATATTTAAATTCAATTACTCAACATAATAATAATTTTTTTTCTTACTATGTTCAGTCAGCTGCTGTATAGTATGTCATTGGCTTCTGATGTCATGTTCAGTGATTCATTAGTTGTGTATAACACCTAGTGCTCATCACATCATGTACCCTCCTTAATGTCCATCACCCAGATACAGCATCCACCCACGTACCTCCCTTCAACAACCCTCAGTTTGTTTCCCAAGTCCAGAGTCTCATGGTTTGTCTCCCACTCTGACTTCTTCCCATTCAGTTTTCCCTCCCTTCTGCTATGATCCTCTGCACTATTTCTTATATTCCACATATGAGTGGAACAATATCATAATTGCCATTCTCTGATTTATTTATTTCACTTAGCTTAATCCCCTCCATTTCCACCCATGTCAGTGTAAATGGTAGGTATTCATCCTTTCTGACGGCTGAGTAATATTCCATTTTATGTATGAGCCACATCTTCTTTATCAATTCATCTGTTTAAGGACATTTCAGCTCCTACAACACTTTGGCTATTGTGGACCTTGCTGCTATGAACATTTGGGGAAGTGTGCCCCTTATTTTCACTACTTCTGTATCTTTGGGGTAAATACCTAATAGTGCAATTACTGGGTCATAAGGTAGTTCTATTTTTAATGTCTTCAGGAACCTCCACACTGTTTTTCCAGAGTGGCTGTACCAGCTTGCATTCCCACCAAAAATGTAGTAGGGTTCCCCATTCTCCATATTCTTGGTAACATTTGTTGTTACCTGTCTTGTTAATTTTTGCCATTCTAACTAGTGTAAGGTGGTATCTGATTGTGGTTTTGATTTGTATCTCCCTGATGATAAGTGATGTGGAGAACTTTTTCTTGCATCTGTTGATCATCTGTACGTCTTCTTTGGAGAAGTATCTGTTCACATCTTCTGCCCATTTCTTCATTGGAGTGTGTGTGTGTGTGTGTGTGTGTGTGTGTGTGTTGAGTTTCATATGTTCTTTATAGATCTTGGATGTTAACCCTTTATCTGGTATGTCATTTTCCAATATCTTTCCTAATTCTGTAGACTGCCTTTAAGTTTTGTTGACTGTTGACTGTTTCCCTTGCCCTGCAGAAGTTTTTATCTTGATGAGGTCCCCAAAATTCATTTTTGTTTTTGTCTCTCTTGCCTTTAGAGATGTGTCTTGCAAGAATTTGTTACAACCTAGGTCAAAGATGTTGCTGCCTGTGTTCTCCTCTAGGATACTGATGGATTCCTGTCTCACATTGAGGTCTTTCACTGATTTTTTCTTTGTGTCTGGTATAAGAGAATGGTCCAGTCTCATTCTTCTGCATGTGGTTGTCCAGTTTTCCCAGCACCATTAATTGAAGAGACTGTCTTTTAGCCATTAGATATTCTCCTGGTTTGTTGAAGATTAGTTGACCATAGAGTTGGGGGGCCATAACTGGGCTCTCTACTCTGTTCCATTGATCTGTGTGTCTGTTTTTGTGCCAGTACCATACTGTCTTGATGATTATAGCTTTGTAATAGAGCATTATGATGCCCCCGGCTTTGCTTTTCTTTTTCAGCATTCCCCTGATGATTCAGGATCTTTTCTGGTTCCATACAATTTTATGATGTTTATTCCAGCTCTGTGAAAAATGTCAATGGTGTTTTGATAGAGATTGCATTGAACTGTAGATTCACATGCTCTGGGAAGAATAGGCATTTTAACAATGTTTTTTCTTCCAATCCATAAGCAAGGGGTATCTTTTCTATCTCTTCATTTCTTCCTCAATTTCTTTCATAAGTTTTCTGTAGTTTCTAGAGTACATATCCTTTACTTCTTTGGTTAGGTTTGTTCCTAGGTGTCTTATGGTTTTTGGTGCAATTGTAAATGGAACTGATTCCTTAATTTCCCTTTCTTCAGTCACATTGTTAGTATATAGAAATGCCCTGATTTCACTGCATTGATTTTGTATCCTGCTATGTTGCTATATCACTGTATGACTTCTGGCAATTTTGGGGTAGAGTCTTTTGGGTTTTCCACATAAAGTATCATCTCATCTGCAAAGAGAGAGAGATTGACTTCTTTGCCAGTTGAAATTCCTTTCATTTCTTTTTGTGTTTGACTGATAAGGCTAAGACTTCTGGTACTATGTTGAACAATAGTGGTGAGAATTGACATCCCTGTCATGTTCCTAACCTTAAGGGAAAAGCTCTCAGCATTTCCCCATTGAGAATGGTATTTGCTGTTGACTTTTTATAGATGGCTTTTATGATACTGATGTATGATCCCTCTATCTCTGTACTTTGAAGAGTTTTAATCAGGAAAGATGCTGTATTTCGTCAAATGCTTTTTCTGCATTAATTGAGAGGATCACATCATTCTTATCCTTCTTTTATTAATGTGATGTATCACAGTGATTGATTTCTGAATGTCAAACCACACCTGCATCCCAGGAATAAATCCCACTTGGCTGTGGTAGATAATCGTTCTAACAGACTCTTCGATCCTATTGGCTAGTATCTTGGTGAATATTTTGGCATCGAAAAATCAACAGGGATGTTGGTCTGTAAATCTCCTTTTTGATGGGGTCTTTGTCTGGTTTTGGAATCAGGGTAATGCTGGCCTCATAGAATGAGTTAGGAGTTTTCATTCCATTTCTATTTTTTTAAAACAACTACAGTAGAATAGGTATTAGTTCTTCCTTAAATGTTTGGTAGAATTCCCCTGGGAAGCCTTCTGGCCCTGGACTCTTATTTTTTGGGAGGTTTTTGATTACTGCTTCAATTTCCTTGATGGTCATCAGTCTGTTCAGATTGTCTGCTTTTTCCTGTTTAAGTCTTAGTAGTTTATAAATTTCTAGGAATGCATCTATTTCTTCCAGCTTGCCTACTTTGTTGGCATATAGTTACTCATATGTTCTAACAGTTGTCTGTATTTCCTTGGTATTGGCTGTGATCTCTCCACTTTCATTCATGATTTTATTAATTTGGGTCCTTTCTCTTTTCTTTTTGATAATTCTAGTGATAGGTTTACAGATCTAGTTAATTCTTTCAAAGCTTCGAGTTTCATTAATCTGTTCTACTGTTTTTTTCTGGTTTCTATTTCATTGATTTTTGCTCTGATCATTATTGTTTCTCTTCTCCTCCTTGGTTTTCTTTCTTTCTTTTTTTTTCATTTATTTATTTTCAGCATAACAGTATCATTATTTTTTCATCACACCCAGTGATCCATGCAATCCTGCCCTCTATAATACCCACCACCTGATACCCCGACCAACCACCCCCCAGCCATTTCAAACCCCTCAGATTGTTTTTCAGAGTCCATAGTCTCTCATGATTCACCTCCCCTTCCAATTGACCCCAACCCCCTTCTCTCTAACTCCTCATGTCCTCCATGCTTTTTGTTATGCTCCACAAATAAGTGAAACCATATGATAATTGACTCTCTCTGCTTGACTTATTTCACTCAG
>NW_026739483.1:90598-103320 GCF_022355385.1 Mustela nigripes
ATATGTATATAAATAAAATTTAGTAGAATGAAGGACAAAAGTGAAGCCTATATCCATAAAATGTAGATGTGAAAAAACCAAAAGTTGAAAAGTTACTCTAAAAACAATTTGGTAAAGTAAGAATCTAGTTGGATCAGGAAAAAAGGTAAAAAACAAATAGTAGTCAATGGATAATTTTAGACTGAAGGATAAATGAGTCCTGTGGAAACACCTGCCACACTATTTTCCTCTGGTCCTGGAGTTTTAAAAATGTTGTGAGATCCATAAGCTTGTCATTCACCTGTTCTTCCAGTCAGTCTTCTGGAAGAGGGAACTCCGTGTTGCTTCTCAGGTGTCTTTGCCTGAGTGGAGTTGCCCCACCCCTTGTTAGGGGATGGAGTCAATGTATGCTTGTGGTCAGTGTGGCTTTCTTTCCCTGGAGGTTTTCCATGACTCTCCAGAGGGTCAGAGCACAAATGGCTGCCCCCAGATCTCTGGCCCAGGACTGCAAGAGCACAGTACCCCCATCTTCAATAAACCCTCCAAGTCAAAAAGTCTCCACTTTTGTGCACCTCAAACTCCTAAGACTCCCGTGGTTCTGCAGTCCACCCTGGGTGAGTCCCAGGGAGTGTCTTTGCAATGTTGAGCAGTTGTGGGCTTGCATGCACACCCTGCTCTACAGCCATTTTGGCCCTCCCAGGGGATGGTAAAAAGCCCATAAGTTTCAGTCCTTTTTGGGGTGCTCAGGTGATGAGTGGTCTCCTGACCTGCCCATCTCCCAGTTATGGCAACTGGAGCTGAGAATGCTTCCTGGGCTCACTGACCTAACCAGTTTTGCCACTCCACCGCTTGGGCACTCTATCAGTTCTGCCACCCCCATTCTTTTTGTGTCTCCTGGGATTCTGGGTGTACAATGACCCACCTAGAGTTCTGCCCTATTCATTCCCTGTGCGCTTTTTAAAAACGGTGGCTCTCACTGGAGCAGAATTCCAAGGGTCCTGATTTATTACTCTGGCATTATATCACTCCCTGGCGGCCAGCTTTTGGAGGCTCCCTCCCCCTCCATTTACCTTCTGACTCTTTCCTTCAAAGATTCAAGGTTCTGCACCTTGTACCTTGCAAAAAGTAGTTATTTTTCTGCTTATAGAGATCCAGATAAATCTTCTTACATCTCAGGTTGAATTTGAGCATGTTCAGAATTGTTTGATAGATAATCCAGCTAAATTCGAGGGACCAGATGAAATGAGGTCCCCTACTCTGCCACAATCTTGCCCCCTCCTGCTTTCCTTTCTCTTTTTCTTCTTTCCAATATGTTCACCTGTTTTCTTAAATTACAGATATGAATGAAATCATATGGCATTGGTCTTTCTCTTAATGACTTATTTCACTTAGCATAATACAATCTAGCTCCATCCACATTATTGCAAATGGCAAGATTTCATTCTTTTTGATGACTAATATCCATATATATATGCATACACACATGTACATATGTACAGACACACACACGCACACACACACACACACATACACACACACACTATATATATCACATCATCTTTATCCATCATCAGTCAATGGACATTTGTCTCTTTACGTAGTTTGCCTATTGTTAATAACACTGCTGCTATAAACATTGGGGGCATGTGTCCCTTTGAATCTGTATTTCTGTATCCTTTGGGTAAACTCCTAGTAGTACAATTGCTGGATCATAGAGTAATTCTATTTTTAACTTTAGAGAAACCACCTTATGTTTTCCAGAGTGCTGCACCAGTTTGCACTCCCACCAATAGTGTAAGAGAATTCTGTTTTCCCTATATCCTTGCCAATATCTGCTAAATCCTATGTTGCCCAATTTCACCATTCTAACAATGTGTGAGGTAGTATCTCATCATGGTTTTCATTTGTATTTCCCTGATAATGAGTGATGTTGAACAACTTTTCATGTGTCTGGTAGCCACCTGTATGTCTTTGAAAAAAGGTTTGATCATATATTCTGCCCATTTATTAACTGTAATATTAATTTTGGAGGTGGTGAGTTTGATAAATTCTTTATAGATTTTGGATACTAACCCTTTATCAGATATGTCACTTACAAATATTTTCTCCCATTTTGTAAGTTGCCTTTTAGCTTTATGGATTGTTTCCTTCACTGTACAGAAGATTTTATTTTGATGAAGTTTGCTTTTGCTTCCCTTGCTTTTGGAGATGTTTCTGGCAAGAAGTTTCTGTGGCCAAGGTCAAAGAGGTTGCTGCTTGTGTTCTCCTCTAGAATTCTGATGGATTCCTATCTCACATATAAGTCATCCATCCATTTTGAATTTACTCATGGTGTAAGAAATTGGTCCAGTGTCATTCTTTCATATGTTGCTGTCCAAATTTCCTGATACTATTTTTTGAAGAGAATGTCCCCCCCCCCCATTGGATATTCTTTTCTGCTTTATCAGAGATTAGTTGACCATACAGTTGTGGATCCATTTCTGGGTTTTCTATTTTGTTTCTTTGATCTATTTGTTTGTTTTTGTGTCAGTACCATACTATCTTGATGGTTACATCTTTGTAATATAGCTTGAAGACCTGAATCATGATATGTCCAGATTTGCTTTTCTTTTTCAGGGTTTCGTTTGCTATTTGTGGTCCTTATGGGTTCCATACAAATTTTAGGATTCTTTCTTCTACTCTGTGAAAAATGCTCTTGGTATTTTAAATTTTTTTTAAATTTATTAGACAGACAGAGATCACAAGTAGGCAGAGAGGCAGGCAGAGAGAGAGGAAAGAAAGCAGGCTCCCTGCTGAGTAGAGAGCTCCATGCGGGGCTCCATTCCAGGACCCTGGGATCATGACCTGAACCGAAAGCGGAGGCTTTAACCCACTGAGCCACCCAGGCGCCCCTGCTCTTGGTATTTTGATAAGGATTGCATTAAATATGTAGATCACCTTGAGTATTATAGACATTTTAACACTGTTTGTTCTTCCAGTCCATGAGCATGGAACATTTTTCCATTTCCTTATGTCATCTTCAATTTCTTTCGTACATATTTTAGTTTTCAGAGTACAGATATTTTATCTCTTTTGTTAAGTTTATTCCCAGGAATCTTATTGTTTTGGTGCAATTGTAAATGAGATCAATTCCTTCATTTCTTTTTCTGCTACTTCATTATTGTATACAAATGCAACTGATTTCCATACATTGGTTTTATCTCCTGTGACTTTACTGAATTTTTTTATTAGTTCTTTCAATTTTTGGTTGCCTTTTTCTCCTGACTTTTGGCTTTATTTGCTGTTCCTGTTCTAGCTCCATTAGGTGTAAGTTTAGGTTGTGTATTTGAGACTTCTTGGTTCTTGAGGTAGGACTGTATTTCTACATTCTTCCCTCTTAGGACCACCTTTGCTGAATCTCAAAGAGTTGGACAGTTGCCTTTTTATTTTCAAATATATAGACACAAATTAGATATAGATGTAGATATATATGCTTCCATATATATATTCATATATACTTTAATTTGTTGGTTAAACCATTCATTCTTTAGTAGGATGTTCTTTAACCTTTATGAAATTTTATTTTTTCTGATTTTTTCTTGTGATTGACTTCCAGTCATAGGGTTTAGGCCTGAATATATGCATGGTATGATCTCAGTCTTTTTGTACCAGTTGAATCCTGATTTGTGACCCAGTATGTAATCTATTCCAGACAGTGTACCATGTGCACTTGAATAGAATGTGTATTCTGCAGTTTTAGGATGAAATGTTCTGAATAATCTGTTAAGTCCATCTCATTCAGTGTGTCATTCCAATTCATTGTTTCCTTGCTGCTTTTCTGCTTAAATGATCTGTCAATTGCTATGAGTCAGGTGTTTATAGTCCCCTACCATTATTGTATTATTATCAATGAGTTCCTTTATGTTTGTTTTTAATTGATTTATGTATTTGGGTGGTACCAATTTGGGGCCATAAATATTTACAATTGTTAGATCTCCTTGAGAGATAGACCCCTTTATTTTGACATAGTGCCCTTCTTCATTCTTGTTACAGTTGTTAGTTTACAATGTAGTTTGTCTGATTTAAGAATGGCTACTTTGGCTTTCTTTTGATGATATTAGCTGGAGAGATGGCTCTCCATCCCCTCACTTTCAATATACAGCTGTTATTAGGTCTAAAATGAGTCTCCTGGGGCACCTGGTTGGTCAGATGGTTAAGTGTTTGACTCTTAATCTCAGCTCAGTTCTTGAACTCAGGGTTGTGAGTTCAAGTGATGTGTTGGGCTCCATGCTGCACGTGGAGCCCACTTTAAACAAATTAAAAAATAGATAAAAATAATAAAATGAGCCTCTTGGAGGCAACATGTAGGTTAGTCTTGTTCTTTTATCCATTCTGATACCCTGTGTGTTTTAATTGGAGCATTCAGTCCACTTACATTCTGAGTGATTATTGATAGGTAGGAATTTAGTGCCATTGTGTTACCTGTAATGTTGGTATTTCTGGTGATGTTCTCTGTTCTTCTCTAGTCTTTGTTGCTTGTGGTCTTTCTTTCCCACTGAAACAGTCCCCTTTAATATCTCTTGCAGAGCAGGTTTAATGGCTACAAACTCCTCTAGTTTCTGTTTATCTGGGAAACTCTTTATCTCTCCTTATATTTCGAATGACAGCCTTATTGAATAAAGTATTCTTGGCTATGTATTTTTTCTATTCAGTACGTTGAATATATCATGGAACTCTCTTCTGGCCTGTGAAGTTTTTGTGTACAGATATGCTGTGAACCTGATTTGTCTTCCCTTTTAGGTTAAGGACTTTTTTCCCTTGCTACTTTCAGGATTTGTTTCTCCTGTAAGTTGCTAAAATAAACCTTTTTTTTCTCCCACTCTTCTTCTGGGACTCCAATGATACAAATGTTCATACAGTATAAGGAGTCCCTGAATTCCCTATATTTTATTTTCCTTTTTTAACTTCATTATTTTCCATAATTTATTCTGTCACTAATGCATTCCTATGTGTGTGTGTTAGGAAAGCCTGTTATTTTTCCAGCTCCTGAGAGTAATAACTATGTTATAAAGAATTTCAGTCCTGTCCTGGGGTTAGTGCTTCAGAGTGTACACTCTGGTATTGTGTTTTGGTTGCTCCTTCCTTCAGGTTAGTCCACTCTAAAATTTCTCCTTGCTTACAGTGGGCTGTGTTTGGACCTTGTCCACTGTATAGCAAGGTTTAACTAGGTGTATTTTGTTCTGTTTGTTAAAATAATCTACATCTTATTTCCCCTATAGCTGAAGTTTTACAGCACTCTATGATCAGTAGACTTGGTGCGTGCAAGTGTTTTGTGTTGTCTTCTGGAGGAGGGGTCGGCTGAACTGCTTCTCAGGTGTATGTGCCCTAGCAAAAATGAAATTGGTGGGCACAGGAGGTTGAGATTTGTTGTAACTGGCTCCAGCCTCTACTAGAGTCACTGTGTAGTACACTGAATTCAGTCAGTGCTACTTGGCAGGGGGAGAAAATGGCATCATCCTACACTTTTATTCTTGGGAGTGGGGAGTTTGTGCCTGCCACTCTTCAGGAGAGCCCTCACAGAAGAGCAAAAAATTTCCCCTTTTCACGCTTTGCTTCATTTGGATCCTTGCCTTCACTCTATGTCCAAGCTATCTGCCTGCCAGGCAGCATAGTTCTCCTGTGTTTTATGTCAGGTGTGCAGCTGGGTTTCAAGACTCCAAGTTTTAGGGACCCTACATGGTCTTTACCCACACTGATCTTCTGGGGGAAGGTCTCACTGTACTGTGGCTGTTGCCAGTTTGTCTCAGAAAAGCAGTCACACAACCACACAGCAGTTCAGAGTTTACTGTAAAGCACAGCAAAAGGAAGGTACCAAGGTTGCTGCCCTCAGCAGGTGTCTCTGTTCCTATGCTAATGGACAGGGCAACACATTGGTGCCTGTCAGCTCTTTTTTCCCAGATAGGCCATGCCATCTCTCCCGTAAGTACTCCAAAAAGAGAACTGTTTTTTTCCCCATGTATCCCAGGGGATCCTCAGACACACCGTCTGTCCCAGGGCATCTGCCCTCTTACCCGCAGTAACACTGCTAAGCCTGACAGGCATGACTACAACAATGGTGTGGACTCTCCACTGTTTATAAATAGCTGTGATAGTCAGGCCCTCTCCTTTTCCCAGTCAGTGGTTTTGGGGAAGAGTTTTTCTTGTGAAATCTCCCATGTATACAGTCCTTTCTCTCTCTTTCTCTCCCCCCGCCCCCCTATCTTTTTTTGCTTCTCTTGTTCTCCATGATCAGGACTCCCTCCCCTCTGCAGAACCCACCATTCTTTTCTCCCCTCACCTTCCACAAGGTGGCTATTTTTCTTACTCTAGATGTGCAGTTTGTTCTCTAAGTTCTCAGATCAATTCCTTGGATGTTCAGAGTGATTTGATACTTACATGGCTATGTTCAAGGGACAAGCAAGCATAGGTTCCCCTTAGTACTCTGACATCCAAACTCTGAAGTTAAGAATTTTCTGTATGTTTAATGACCATATCTATTTCTTCTTAAATGAATAAGCTGTTTATATTGGGCCGATTTTCATGTTAGGGCATTTTTTCCTATTAAAAAATTATCTTCATATATTAAATATATTAGTTCTTTGTCTCTCATGCTAGCTTCATCTTTTTTCATCCCCATCTATCATCTGACTACTTACTTTGTGGAAATATATCATTCATTTTTTATTTTAATTTCCTCCTTTAAAGCATGTGGGTTTTAGATCATGTTTTTTGTTTCTTCTGTTTTGTTTTTAAACCCTTTGCACTACAAGTTATATAGTCATAATACATTTTTGTTTAGAGGTTTTTTTTTTAATTTTTTATTTTTTATAAACATATATTTTTATCCCCAGGGGTACAGGTCTGTGAATCACCAGGTTTACACACTTCACAGCACTCACCAAAGCACATACCCTCCCCAGTTTCCATAATCCCACCCCCTTCTCCTAAACCCCCTCCCCCCAGCAACCCTCACAAAACAAACTAGAGGTTTTTTTAAGTTTAAAGTTCTACTATATTATTTGTGTGTGTGTCTGTGTGTGTTGAGAAAATTAGGAAGTTAATATTTGTTCCAAATGTATAACCAGTTTTCTTGACATAAATTATTGGACAACTTATCTTTTCTCTACTGATTTGAAATCCCATATTCATCTTATATTGAATTAATGTGTGTGTTTGTGTGTTTGTGTGTGTGTGTCTGTTTTTGCAGTTTATGTTCTCTTCTAGTGATTTTTGTCTGTTTTTCTCCCAGCTGAAGACAACTATCATTATTGTGATACCAGATCACTAGATATGTGATACCAGATATTAATATCTGGTAAGGGAAGTCCCCTCTTAGTAGTAGATCTGTTAAATCCTGGACATGCTTCACTTTTTTTTTTTCTAGAGGAATTTTGGAGCAAATGTGTATGCTAAAAACATCCCATTGGATTTTCAAAGGAATTATATTAAATATGTAGATTAATGTAGGGAAAACTGACATTTTTGCAGAATTGGGTTTTCTGTCAGGGAGTGCATTGTTTCTAGACTTATTTTATGTCACTCAGTTAAATTTTAAAATGTTCTTTATATACTTATTGTACTTTTATTGTTAGGTTTTGAACACTCAGAATAGTGGTGGGAATAGGAGATACACTGATTTTGTTAGAAATTGATTTCCTGTTTCATCTTTAAACATATATGCATTTAGCTTCTTATAAATGTTATTTATCAAGTTATGGAATTTGCTTCTTAACACAAGTTCTACTATATTATTTTTTCAAGTCAAGTAAAATAGTTTAATTTTATTAAATGTGTTTTTTGGCATCTATCAGAATAATCATGTGTTCCTTTTTCTAAATACTAATATGTTGAAAGGAGGGGCAAGATGATGGAGAAGTAGGAGACCTGTTTCAACCGGTCCCCTAAAGTGAGCTAATTATCTACCAGATCATTCTGAACACCCATGAAATCAGCCTGAGATGTAAGATTATACACTTCTGGATCTCTACAGTGGTAGAAGACACAAGTGGAGAGGTAAAGCAGAGTAGAAACAATTAGACTGATGTCAGAGGAAAAACAGAAGGGGAAGGGAGCCACCAGAACTGACCCATTGGAAGGTAATACCCCAATACGAAAGTGCCCTGGATTGGGGACCAGCATTAACTTGGAGTCTGCTTAAAAGCACTCAAAAAGAGCAAAAAATCTGAAGGGCAACTGATGGAATTTGGCGGTCATGGGCATGGGTCTAAGCCCACAGACTCAGGATGGCCACTGCTGGTGAACACCCATGCCAAAGAGAGTGGTGAAGCGTCTAGGCCATGGTCCCTAAGCCCCCAGCTTTCCACTGCTTTCACCACCACTCAGCTAAGTTCAATCCCACTGGTGTGCATGATGTGGACGCCAGCCGGCATTCTCTAGAAGCACAGCCTTTTGTGCTCTGCACACACTGCACTACCAGCATGCTACCAGCTGAACCACACTCCCCACCCACATCTGAGAGAGCTCCATATGATCTCTAGGACTGGCTGAGAGTCTGAACACTCCCAGCCCAGGCTTGGAAAACTCAGCATTCTATCTCTGGATGGGATCTCTAGGTGGGCAGTGACCTATGAAGTTCTGAGGTCTAGACCCCAGACAGCAGTCCTGGCAAAAGCAGCCACTAGAAGAGGGCTTCCTGGACCAAAATTTGTCACCGTTTTAGTGGCACAGGGATGCAGTGACAAGTGAGTGCTTTGGGCAACTGCTGAGACGGTAGCTGGAGAAGGGCACTGCCTGTGGAGGTTGCACCACTCAGTGAAGTTTGCAGAGGGTGAATCTGTGTGTTCTGGACCACCCAGAGGGGAGCAGACTAAGGCTTCTCTTTGAGACAGAAGTCTGGGTGCAGTTTGCTTTCCACTAAACCTCCAAAAATCCATAAAAAGCCGCCAAAGTACTACAATTACAAAACAAAAAACCACAAAAACCTCCAGAGAACAAAAGCTTGAAAAACTGGTTTCCACAGAGCCCAGCCCCTTGATAAGGGAGAGAAGGACTCAACCCACGCAAGAGTGCATAAAAAATGACCTGAGAGGTCCCTCTGCCAGAAGCCAGCCAAAAGAATGAGAGGACAACCACCACAGGGTCCCCATAAAACTGTAAAGCCCCAACATTGGGGGAAAACAAGAGATTAAACTCCAGGTACTACCATAAAAACCTGTATATTTCATAGATAGAACTTTTAGTTTTAATTCATTCTCACTTTTTTGTTCTTTTTAATTTTTCAACCTACTTACCATTACAACTAGAGGTTCAATACAACATATTCTATAATAACCTTTTAACTTGAACGTTTTTCATACATATACCTGTGCTTTTATTTTTCTTTTCTATTTTTTTAGTATACATATAGATATAAGCTTCAAGGTTATCTTCTTTTCCTAATTGATACTACCCCTATATATAATCCAGTTTTCATCACCTTTTATCTCTGGAAAGTTGAATTCTTTAAGAAAGATATCAAAATACACCCAGAAGATCAACAAAAAATCCAACCAAGACCAAGCTCACTGATCAAGGAGAACAGCAGAATTCCAGAAGCTGGGAAAGCAAAGCAAGGAATTCATGGCTTTCTCCCCATGATTCTTTAGTCTTGCAAACTTAATTGCATTTTTTAATTTTATTTTTTTCTAACTCTATTTTTTTTAAACTTTTACTCTTTCACCTTTTAACATTTTTAAACCAGTTGATTTTAACAATAACTTTCTTAAGTCTTTTTCAGGGTTATTATTATAGTCATATTTTATTTTTCATTGTATCTAACTTTATCTTTTGTATACATGTAGGGTTTTTTCTTCTAAAAAATTTGGGATACAACTACTTCTAATAGATTGAAATATACCCTAAATCTAGCACAGGGTTTGTTTTAGTCTCCAGCCTGAACAAATTCTCTCCACTTTCTTTTTATTTCTTTTCCCAACCAACTTATCAACTCCATTTTTAGAATTTTTTTAAATGTTTATGTTTACAGTCATATTCCATCCCTGCATTGTGTTTACCCTTGTTTATATATATATATATATATATATTTTTTTTTTCTTTCCTTAAACTTTTTAGAGGTAGTTTCTTCTAAGAGACCAAAATACTCCCCAAATCAAGTAGGTGGCTCTGTTCTAGTCACCAGATTAACATATTTATTTTCTTTTTTTTTAAATGTTTTTAAATTTCTTTTTACCCCCTTTATCCTCCCCACGATTTGGGGTCTATTGTGGTTTGGTTAACACACATTGTTCTGGGGTCTTTGCCACCCTTTTAGTATTTTATCCTCTCGTTCGAGTATTTTCATCTGGATAAAATGACAAGGCAGAAAAACACCACACAAAAAAAGAGAGAGAGAGAGAGAGAACAAGAGGCAGTACCAAAGCGTGGGACCTAATCAATACGAACATTGGTCATATGTCAGAACTAGAATTCAGAATGATGATTCTCAAGGCGCTAACTGGGCTCAAAAAAAGCATGGAAGATATTAGAGAAACCCTGTCTGGAGACATAAAAGCCCTTTCTGAAGAAATAAAAGAACTAAAATCTAACCAAGGTGAAATCATAAAACTATTAATGAGGTGCAATAAAAAATGGAAGCTCTCACTGCTAAGATACATGAGGCAGAAGAGATAATTAGTGATATAGAAGACCAAATGATGGAGAATAAAGAAGCTGAGCAAAACAGAGACAAATGACTACTGGACCACGAGGGGAGAATTCAAGAGATAAGTGATACCATAAGACAAAACAATATTAGAATAATTGGGATTCCAGAAGAAGAAGAAAGGGGGGGCAGAAGGTATATTGGAGCAAATTATTGTAGAGAATTTCCCTAATATGGCAAAGGAAATAAGCATCAAAATCCAGGAGGTGCAGAAAACCCCCCTCAAAATCAATATGAATAGGTCCATGCCCTGTCATCTAATAGTAAAATTTACAAGTCTTAGTGATAAAGAGAAAATCCTGAAAGGATCCTGGACAAGAAGCCTATAACATACAATAGTAAAAATATTAGATTGGCAGCAGACTTATCCAGAGAGACAGGCAAGCCAGAAAGAATTGGCATGATATATTCAGAGCACTAAATGAGAAAAACATGTGGCCAAGAATACTATGTCCGGCTAGGTTATCATTGAAAATAGAAGGTGAGATAAAAAGCTTCCAGGACAAACAAAAACTAAAAGAGTTTGTAAACACCAAACCAGCTCTACAGGAAATTTTGAAAGGGATCCTCTAAGCAAAGAGAGAGCCTAAAAGTGATAGACCAGAAAGGATCAGAGACAAGATACAGTAACACTCACCTTACAGGCAATACAATGGCACTAAATTCATATCTCTCAATAGTTACCCTGAATGTAAAATAGCTAAATGCCCCAATTAAAAGACACAGGGTATCAGAATGGATTTTTAAAAAAGCAACAAAACAACAACAACAACAACCAAAAAAAAAAAAATCAATATGCTGTCTACAAGAAACTCATTTTAGACCCAGAGTCACCACCAGATTTAAAGTGAGGCAGTGGAAAACAATTTATCATGCTAATGGACATCAAAAGAAAGCTGGGATGGCAATCCTTATGTCAGATAAATTGGATTTTAAGCCAAAGACATAATATTATAAGACCCGAGGAAGGACACTATATCATACTCAAAGGGTCTGCCCACCAAGAAGATTTAACATCTTAAATATCTATGCCCCTAACATGGGAGCAGCCAACTACATAAACCAATTAATAACAAAATCAAAGAAACACATTGACATTAATACAATAATAGTAGGGGGCTTTAACACCCCCCTCACTGAAATGGAAAGATCATCCTAGCAAAATATCAACAAGGAAATAAAGGCCTTAATTGACACACTGGATCAGATGGACATCACAGACATATTCAGAACATTCCATCCCAAAGCAACAGAATACATATTCTTCTCTAGTGCACATGGAACATTCTCCAAAGTAGATCAAGTTCCAGGTCACAAATCAGGTCTCAACTGGTACCAAGAGATTGGGATCATTCCCTGCATATTTTCAGACCACAATGCTCTGAAGCTAGAACTCTATCACAAGTGGAAAATTGGAAAGAACCCAAATACATGGAGGCTAAAGAGCATCCTACTAAAGAATGAATGGGTCAACCAGGAAATTAAAGAAGAATTGAAAAAATTCATGAAAACAAATGATAACAAAAACACCGTGGTTCAAAATCTATGGGACACAACAAAGACAGTCCTGGGAGGAAAATATATAGCAATAAAATATTTCTCAAGAAACAAGGAAGGTCTTAAGTTCATAACTTAATCCTATACCTAAGGGAGCTGGAGAAAGAACAATAAAGAAAGCCTAAACCGAGCAAGAAAAGAGAAATAATAAAAATCAGAGCAGAAATCAATGAAGTAGAAACAAACAAACAAACAAATAAAAAAGAACAAATCAGCGAAACTGGGAGCTGGTTCTCTGAAAGAATTAATAAGATTGATAAACCCCTGGCCAGACTTAATCAAAAAGAAAAGAGAAAAGACCTAAATAAATAAAATCATGAAAGAAAGAGGAGAGATCATAACAAACACCAAAGATATACAATTATAAGAACATATTATGAGCAACTATATACCAGCAAATTTGACAACCTGGCAGAAATGTATGCAATCCTAGAGACATATAACTACCACAACTGAACCAGGATGAAACAGGAATTATGAACAGACCCATAACCAAAGGATATTGAAG
>NW_026739484.1:0-13967 GCF_022355385.1 Mustela nigripes
ATAAGTTTGATAATCTTTTACACGAAAATATGCTGTGAAACCCATCGCCATAGTCAAGATAATAAACATACTCAATTCCTCCAACCCTGAAAAGTGAAAAATACCCATTGTAAGCTTAGAGAAAGTACTAAAAATTTAAAAGAAGTATAGCTAATAAACCAGAAGCAGACATTAAATGAAATACTAACACCCAAGTAATCCAAAAGGCAGAAAGAAGAAGAGAAAAATAAGGAAGAAAGAACAAGTATAAGATTTAGAAGACTAATAGCAAGATGGTATATTTAACCCAACCATATTAATAAATGCTATAAATATAAGTGGTATAAAATCTCCAATTTTAAGGCAGCAGCCTTAAAAGTAAATAAAAGTCTAGATATAACTATATACTTTGAAAAAATTAACATAAATATAAATACAGAGTTGAGTTGAAAGAATGGAGAAAGAGTCACCATGTAAACACTAAACTTAACTTGGAATTGCTGTTAATATCATAAAAAGTAGATTTCATGACAAGGGATATTAAGAGAGAGACATGTCACAGTGATGAGTCAGTTTATCAAAACCTAAAAATCCTACATACATATTTAATTCTAAAAGTAGGTGTTTCAGAACACATGAAGCATCTATTGACAGAGGTGAACAGAAACAGACAAATGAACAATTACAATTAGATTTAACATCCTCGTCCTAGAAATTGATAGAAAAGTAGTCTATAAATTATGAGGGAGAAAAGAATATTTGAACAACCCTGTCATGAGCCCACATGGCTTAGTTGATATCTCTAAGACATTCCACTTAATGGCAGAGCATGAGTTCTTTGCAAGCATGCATGACACATGCACCAAGATAGACCATACTCCGGGCCACAAAACAAATGTTAACCATTTCAGAGATTGAAATAATAAATTGTATTTGTTTACAAAGGCAATAAACAACTGAAAAATAAAATGAAAAAAGTAATCACATTGACAATAGCATTTAACAACATGAACTCTTTTGGGATGGGTTTAATAAAATGCATACCGTAAAGACATAAGTACCGAAAACCAGAAGATGTTTTATAATTGTTGATGTGTTTGGTGTGTAGGGAGCTGGTGTACTGTATATCCCATAAGCCCAGCAGCCTGTGCTTTGTCCTTCTGATTTTACATGGAAAGGTCATGTCAGTCTCTACATAATGTAAGTTGATGGATATATGTTTCATTTCTGTCGTGCACTCCTACCTATCTCCCCTTTCAGGCTGTAGCCTAATTTACTTAGAAACTCTAGATCTTACCAGGAGAGCCGAGTCAGGTATCAAGCATTTCGTAATTATATCTGATATCTGCCATTTTTCCCTCTTGTCATTCAGCTTCTTGTGAACATATTGTTATGTTCCAGGAACTGTAGTTTTTATAGTAAGGATTTAGAAAAAAAAAGATCACGGCATATACGATCACAGTTTTGTAGGAAGGCCTACGCAAAACTATTCATTTCCGTATAACCTGCCCTAATAGTTTTAGAAGCTCTCCCAATGTCAAACTGTTGCTCACACATTTCAGTGTATTTACTGCTCACTTACTGAGCTCTGAGTGGTTTTTTGACAGACTAATTGCCTGGATTCTTTCCAACCAGTTTCTTTCTCTGACTTTTGATCCCATGGTAGTTTTTGCACCTGACTGTGCGGTTACATTCTTATTTTAAACCCTTTTCTGGAAGCCTTCCCTGAGTTTGGCTGACGGTCTTCAGTCATCCTTTGGTTATCTTCAGATTTCACCCATTTCTTCTAGTTTTGTTTTAAAAGTGATTCTACATAACTCCTCACTTTGGTGTTAAAACTGAAGACAAGGTTATTTTATTTTTTTAAAACATTTTGTGTAGGTATGTCAATACACTGAATAATATGTAAAAATCTATTTAAAAACATTCATTTTAATTCCAGGAGTTTCTCTCTCACAAAATATTCTATGCACTCTGTATTTCATGAAAATGCAGTGTTTCCTCTTCTGAAAACCACGCAGCCTGACTGCTGAACACAGTTTAAAAGCCATCAGGAGCATTGTAGGCTGGGAGTGGGTGCTTGGTTGTTAAGACTTTATTGATTTTACAAGTTAAAGAATTAAGAAGTCTTTGGGGAATTATGTTCCATGGAGGCTTCATAATACAGTGTTTAGACTGACTGTCTAGACAATAGGAAATGAAAATCTGGCAGCCTCAGCTCTGTAATACACTTGATTGAGTTATGGTATAGTCATGATCTCCTTAATATGTACAAGGAAAGCTAAGGTGAAGTTAGCTTGTGCCACATTGGCTGTGGGGACTCGCACTGCCAAAATCAGGATCCACAGCCTCTGGCTTTAAGTAATACCTAGAAGATTGCATTATGCCCAAATTTCCAAATAGCACTGAATAATTTTGTTCAGAAACTCTTAATGTCATGAGGCTTCAGTAATCAAATATGTTTAATTTTTTCTGCCATGAAACATTTATTTTTTTATAAATAGAAATAAGAGTAATTATCTCAATTTTGAGGGGGGTATTTTCCATTTGGATTGTAGCAAATAATGACTTTTCATTATGTCTTTGTTTTGTGGAGCCCATAACACCGAAAGTCAGTGGCTCAGCTACTCAGTGTTAGGTATCTGAGGTAGATTCTCACTGGAGGCCAAAGGAATGCTTATAAACTCATGTTTGCTTTTCTTTGAGGGTACTATTTCTATGAAATCATGGCTTTTACTTTTTTATTGAAGGGAATTTGACCTATGTCTATTTGGGGGAGTAAATACTAAAAATTCTATCATTATATAATCACCTTCTTAGCTGGTGGATTCTGAAGGCATAAATATTTTTTTTAGTAGTGTGACAGCTATATTTTTGTAATAGAATTTAACTTTATTCACCAAAATATTGACTTCTCTTTAATTGTCTCTGTATCACAGATAATTTGGGTGTCACTTTCTCCTGAAGTGCATTTTTGCTGTAACAATGTCATACGAAGTTACTGGATCATTTCGAAAAAAAAAAAAAAATTTAGATTATTGACCACAATAAATGAACCAGAAGTTTTATATAAATAAAACTTTTCAGACTATGAAACCATTTAAAGCCACCCATCACTGAATAGATTATTTGCCAGTTTGGTATTTTAGCCACAGGAACGTGGGATTGCTGACTGAGTTTTTAGATTGCTGTAGAAGTAACTTCATTTTCTTTGAGTCACTTAAAAATTTAAGGTCTTCTTAAGGCCTGACATGTGAAATGATTACAGTAGACCAAGCAAGGATAGTCTGATCCATTTCATAAAAATATGCCTTTACCCTGGCACAAAACTGGTCTAGGGATTAAGATAATGATGATAGTAGGTTTAATTATTCATCTGGGGTGACCATTCATTCTTGGAATATTCCTATGAAATAATTACCATTTACATATTTCTTGCAGATGGAAAAAATATTTTGCGGGGAATCTCTCCTTTATCCCCTTCTGATGTGTTTTGATTCTAGCTCACCTGAGGGATAAATGTCACTCTCCTGGCCCTCACTCTTAGAGGGCTGTGAAGGGGAAAGTGCTTGGAATTGTCTACTAGTGTCTGTGGTATGCAATTGAAAAGTTCTCCATGTAGGTGATATTTGTATCCTTTTGTCTGAAATTGAATAGTGCCAAGTTTATTTTACTATGTAAGAGCCTACCATTCATCAGTTGTGGGGTTGCCTTCAAACAGGTGGTGTTAGAGTTTACCTGTCCTTTCTTTTAAGCAGAGTAGGTGGCTTAGAACATGCTAATTAAAAGATGTTTAAAGTTGGTGCCTGGGTGCCTCATTGGTTTAGTGTCGGACTCTTGATTCTGGCTCAGGTCATGATCTAAGGTCATGAAATGGAGCCCCATTTGGGCTCCGTGCTGGACGTGGAGACTGCTTAGGTTTCTCTCTTTCTCTTGGCCCCTCTCCCACCTCTAAAAAAAGATACGTAAAAGCAGATATTTCATTGTGTAATAAAATGTTACATAAAAATTAAAGCGAGGAAAATTCTCCATTTTTTAATAGATTTATTCATTTATTTATTTTGACAGAGAGAGATCACAAGTAGGCAGAGAGGCAGGCAGAGGGAGAGAGAGAGAGAAGAGGAATCAGCCTCCCTGTTGAGCAGAGAGCCCAATGCGGGACTCGATCCCAGGACCTGAGATCATGACCTGAGCTAAAGACAGAGGCTTAACTCACTGAGCCACCGAGACACCCCGGAAAATTCTCCATTTGAAAGTAAATCTATTGGATATGATTATTTGCCCCAAAATACCAAGTGCCAGCTATGTCAGGCAAAGCTCAAACTAAGTAAGTACAGTCTTTGCTCCTAAGAAACTCAAATGATAGTAAGAAAGATACATATGTAACTACCCATGTTAAGGTGCAGTTGGTTCTACACTTTTTATGTAGTAATACATAAGTAATACAGTAATACATGAAGTAATACAGTAGGACACAGAAATTGTCATTTTTATTTTCCTTCCCTGTGTTTAAATTGTGAGAGGCAGGGTGGTGGCAGGATGGTAGCAGAACAGGAAGAGCCATGAAGGTCTTCATGGAAGGAGCCCTGTTAGGGTTTGTTTTTTTGTTGTTGTTGTTTTGTTTTGTTTTTAAGATTTTATTTATTTATTTGAGAGAGAGAAATCACAGGTAGATGGAGAGGCAGGCAGAGAGAGAGAGAAGGAAGCAGGCTCCCTGCTGAGCAGAAAGCCCCATCTGGGTCTCAATCCCAGGACCCTGAGATCATGACCTGAGCCGAAGGCAGCATGCTTAACCCACTGAGCCACCCAGGTGCCCGTTGTTAGGGTTTTTATATTTTGAATCTTTGGAGTTAGGTCTTTACACTCAAATAACTTGATGCTTTTGGGTGAACATAAAAAATACTTCAGTTCATACAACCAATTTAGAGAACCCATTACCGACCCTGGTTAAACATTACAAATTCATTCATTTAAAGTGTTTATGGTGCGTGAAGGGTGGGTGCCTGGGTGGCTCAGTTGTTAATAAGCGTCTGCTTTCTGCTCCGATCATGTTCCAGAGTCCTGGGATCAAATACCATATCAGGCTTCCTGTTTAGCAGGGAGCCTGCTTCTCCCTCTCCAGCTCCCCTGTGCTTGTGTTCCCTCTTGCTATCTTTCTTTGTCATAAATAAATAAAATCTTTTCATAAATAAATAAAGTCTTTATGGATGGCATTGAGGATTAAGGACTAAACCAGAGACTAGATGTGAATTTAAAACAAAGGAAGATTCTCACTGGAAGACGATAAATATGAATGCGGACAGGTTGATGTGTGATTTTTTTAGGACATCCCACATGGATGAATCCAGCAATGGTGGAATGTGTATTATTAGGGCTTAGAAGGTTAATTAGCATGTGGGTGGTGTAGTGAAAACCCTAAACCTGGGTAAAATCATTGTGTAAAAGCACAGGCCAAGGGCCTCATTCTAGGATCCCAGTGTGAGCATAGAAAACTCGGAAGATATTGACACCATATATTCAGAAATGTATAAGAATATGTGAGAAACTCAGGCCTTAGAGAATTTTGATAGTAGACCAACTACAAAATTAAAGTTCCCCAAATATTCTTTGGATTGGCTAATATGGATGTCTGTGATGACCTAAATGAGAGTGACAAGGGAAAGAGAAAGTGGCAGACTGTAGGAGGCTTTCAAATGAATGAAGAGGGATTGTGAGAAACAGAAATAGGGATGTGAACAACCATTTCAGGAAACATGGAAGAAACAATAGCGCAAGAAAAACAGAGCTAGGTAGAGAAGCACAGCCGGAATCTCAGCGTGGGAGAAATGTGAATTTTGTGTGTGCTGGGGAAAGACCCAGCAGATTGAAAGACAGAAAAGGCAGTGAGAATGTTGTTCTTCTCTCTCAGACTTGTTGTGTGCTAAATGGCATAACCTAGCTGTCTTATTTACTGTAGTTAGCAACTTAAAGAGAACACATCAGTGTGTTCAGCAATGTATTTGTTAAATCTGTGGAGGCTCCCTCTGTTGGGACTGGTTCTGTCTTTCCCAGAGCCGGATGTCATGGAAGGGCTATGAGAGGAAGACATAGGCACCTGCCCCGTGGTTTCTCTTGCTCGTGGAGTTGTCTGCTCTTGTGGTGTATTCACCTGGGAATGCATGTGAGGAGGACAGGCACTGTCCCCCAGCCCAGGGAGGGAGGGCTGTGGTCAGGTGACTAGAGGGAAATGCTACCTTTTCCTTAGTCTCCTCCAGAGAGAACACACACCACTAACTCGGAAAGATGTTTAAAGTAGGTTTTGTTTTTTGTAAGTGAACAGTCACATCTGCATCCCAGGGCTGTTCAGAAGAGGGGGATTGCCAGTTGGGACCCAACCAACTTATTCCCAGGTGCTTCAAAAAGGGTCAGAGGTGGCAGAACGAGCACTGACAGTGCAGGCCCGGCAGGTGTGTGCCACAGTCCCTCACAAGATCACTCCAGTCTCCTTTAGTCTGTTTTCACTGGTTCCCCTGAAATCCTCTCATCCTCATCTTTGGTATCAGAGATCTTCCTCCAAAAACTCGGCACATCCCTGTTTCCTGAAGGAATCTGGAACACTTCCTTTTCTAGTGTCCTGTAGACCAGGCTTCCTGAAGCATAAACTTGGCTAATTCTGTGCATAGAGTGCCATGCAGCACTTCTCCAGGGTACTGTCTGCCTAACTCAACAGAAAGGGGGAAAGAAAGAAAGAGAAAGAGCGAGGGAAAGAAAGGAAAAGAATGGAGGGAGGGAGGGAGGAAAAGAAAAGGAAAAAAGAAAAAAGAAAAGAAAGAGGAAGAAAGGAAGGAAAGAAAAAAAAGCTTGTATGCTGTTGCAAAATTTGAATGACCACATACTATGGCTCACTTACTAGGTTGAGGAAACAAGCTTAGGGGTTTACTGATCATATTTAGTTGACATGAAAGACCACCTCATATGTAAAAACACGTTTTAAATCCATGGTTAGAGTCTGTGCCTAGGACCTGTAAAAATTTGACAAAGGTTCTCCAGAGTGCTTGCTCTCCACAGGCAGCTGCGGAGTCATCTTCCCACAGCGAAGATACACATTTCAAGTTTGGGAGGGAAGAGCTACTTGAGAATTCAGAGTGTGGTTGGGGCGGGACTTACTCCTGTGCACAGGTTGTGGACGAATGTGTGCACGTTCTCTGCTAGAGTGTGTGTGTGGCCACAGCTGCAGGCCCCAGATGTGTAGGCAGGATCCTCCTCTTCTAGCTCTAGACTTCATCTGGGAGATTCAGAATCTTTGCACCTGTCTTTGCACTGATAACCGTATGTCGGCACAGATACATAACTGTGTGATATATAAACGGTGCCCTTCACTTTGACATCCTTAGGTAGTATACATCTTCAAAAAATGTATGTCAGCATGCAGGGAAGACGCAGAGACAGGTGGCTTGGGCTCCCAGGAATGGGAGGAGCATCCATACCTGAAGGCTCTAGTTCCAGTCCCCAGTTTTTACCAGTATGATCTATCAGTCCTCTGTCAAAATATCTTTGTAATTCCTATGCATTTTTCTTTTTTTAAAATTTAGTATAATATACTGCTTGAAAAATAAAACTCCTTTCTCTTTTTATAGCTTTTATTCTAGTCATTGGTGAAACAATATCTCACTGTTGTGCTAAGGACCATTTTGATTCATTCTGAAGACCTACAGTTGCTTTTATTATAAAGTGCCACAATGTAAGCATCAAATGGCCATGTTTGAACCATCTGAGAAGAATGATACCTAAAACCCAGTCCTTTCCTAGATTTTAGCAGGGAAGAGGGGTTAGTCCAACCAGTTTCACGTAGATCTTTGTAATCTGCAGATTAAAAAACAAAAACAAAATAACCGGCTTAGTAGACGAAGGCTTAATGCCAAGATTTACTACATGCTCTCTAGACCCCAGCTCAGTGTTCTGTATCATAATAACCCCGTGACTATTGCTCTCAGTAGGATAGAGCAGAGATTAATAATCTGGAAACCCAGTAAACGTAGTCTTAAGTATAACAAAAAACAGTGTATGCAGTGCCTTTGATGATACAAAATTTTAATTTAAAATCAGACTGGGAATTGTTCTCTGTGTTCCGCTACTAAGATAGGTGCAGACAGAACTAATCTCACCACTGAGGAGGTTAATTATGAGGTTATGAGGTGTGGCCATGGGGGACGGTAGAAATGTCTTTCTTCCTAAGACCTTCGTTAACAGGCTTTTGGGGGCTCTTCCACATGCCTAGAATTGGCTACCAGATCCCAAATTTGAAAATAAGTCTTCCTTAACTCTCGAGAGGTCATAGCAGTCAGGAACTGGGTTTAAAGACTTCTGTGTATGTTCCGAAGGAGCAATACATGGGCGCTCCTGTGGCCTTACCACTACCATGAGCATACTTAGGAGGAGGAGGGGGCTTGATGTGCAGGGAAAATGACCTGTGCCCTGAGAGGATTATTGCTGAGAGAGTTTTTTTTTTCTCCAGTCAGTAGAAAGGGAGATGGTTCTTTGCTTTCCTTGAAGCCAGTTGGGAAAAATAGAACACTAGGAAAAGTGGTTCTAAACATTTGGGGACTTCTGAAAGAAGGGAAAGTTAGGACGTGATTTCTCTTTAAGAATCTGCTTAGATCTGCCCCAGTTCCAAGGGGAGCAAGGACAGAGAATGGAGAGAGATGGCAGAGGGATTGGTTGTGATGCAGGCCTGGTTTCCCCAGACACCAAATACAAAGAAACCGCTTCGGTGAGTCCTAGGACTAGGATCCCACCCAAGTGGGCTGCTTATGGGAGAAACAACCCAGTACAAATGGGAGCTACAAATGTATGAGTTGAAGCTGGATCCATATAACGCATGTCAGGACATTTTGTAGGTCTGTGATCTCATTGTACATATTAGAGAAGCCAATCGTGCTTCCTATGAGGGTGTTAGTTTTTTGAGTGCTGGCTGTACAGAGGACATGTCCTAAGAGCAATGACCTCCTGAAAGCAGTGGTCTGAAACCAAGTAAAGAGACTTTGACCCTAATCCTTCCTGTTCTCAACCACCTAGAAAAGCAAGCATCCGGGTGCCTGGGTGGCTCAGTGGGTTAAGCCGCTGCCTTCGGCTCAGGTCATGATCTCAGGGTCCTGGGATCAAGTTCCGCATCGGGTTCCCTGCTGAGCAGAGAGCCTGCTTCTTCCTCTTTCTCTCTCTGCCTGCCTCTATGCCTACTTGTGATCTCTCTCTGTCAAATAAATAAATAAAATCTTTAAAAAAAAAAAAAAAAGCAAGCATCCAAAAAAGGGAGCATGAATGTTATATAGAGTTTTTCCTTGGATAGAGATTAGAACTTTTAAACAGATTATACTTTTTTTTTTTATTTTTATTTTTTTTAACCAAACATAACTAGAAAGCTGGACTCAGAATTCCATGAAGGGGTTGGAAGTATATTTTGGTAGGATCCAAAGCGCGATTGAAAGAAGCAAATGGAAATCTATCCACTTTATATTTATGCAAAAGATTGAGACTAGTAAGCCAATCTAGCAGTGATCTGAAGACTTCCGGTTTGGGAACTTTTAATGACTGCAGTAGAAATTGTCTGCTTACTTTAAATAGGGAAGAATGGCAATGCCTTCTACACTCTCAGAAACACAGCTCATTACCTTAATAGAGAAACTGCCAAAAGATTTTCTTCCCTTATTCTGCTTATGTCTGTATACATGAAGTACTCTGCATGGAAATACATGACCTGATTCCAGTTGGAATCTATGAATTCCTTAGTTTGGCAGGCAGGTATAAGTAAAGATATGTTATGAGACACGATATGGAATCATTGGTACCCTCTAATTCTTTGTGAACTTGGGTATATCTTGCAAAAATCCTTTATCCTTGGATCAGAAGCCTGTGTATCTTAGGGAACTCTCATGGGAACCAGTTCTCTTATTTAAATATCATTATAAGAGTATGGAAGATCCGTAAAGCTTATAGGTAGCCCTGCCTCTGTATTGGGGTGGAGTGGGAAGGAAGGAATCAATGACAATTAACCGTCCTGCGCACAGCCTGTGGAGCCAGTTTTCTCAGCGATCCGAAATTATGGTTTAAATATAGGTTTGGGCAGAGATTGATGGTGTACTAGGTTTGCTTCAGGATTTTGTATAACCACAGTTCTTTAAGGGAGCCAAGAATGTCTGAGGGGTGGGGCGCCTGGGTAGCTCACTGGGTTAAAGCCTCTGCCTTCAGCTAAGGTCATGATCCCAGGATGCTGGGATCGAGCCCAGCATTGGGCTCTCTGCTTAGCAGGAAGCCTGTTTCCTCCTCCTCCTCCTCTCTCTCTCTCTCTCTCTCTGTTTCTCTGCCTACCTGTGATCTCTGCCTGTCAAATAAATAAATAAAATCTTTGGGGGT
Source organism: Mustela nigripes (assembly GCF_022355385.1). Taxonomy (NCBI): domain Eukaryota; kingdom Metazoa; phylum Chordata; class Mammalia; order Carnivora; family Mustelidae; genus Mustela; species Mustela nigripes. The sequence goes on from NW_026739484.1 coordinate 10,369, forward strand.
GGGGGAGAAGGTCTTAGGGGCCCCAGCATAGACTTTAGTGAGTGTTGAAAGTTACCTACTGTTGTGGATTCTGTAGTAGGTAGGCATATTATCACTCATCCTATCACTGATGTGTAGAACACCATGTTCCTCACAGGACCCCAAATAGATAAGAATGACTAAAGGTCATAGGGGGGTCTTCTCTCTGAAACGAGCAGTTTGTCATTTTTACTTATACTGGTGATGCTTTTCTAAAAACTACTTAAATAGCCCATGGTAATTCAGTCTGTATCTTCACCTTGGGTCGGTACACACTGTACTTTCTAGAGCTCAATTCATCTGCTTCAGATTAGATTGCATTTCAAGAGACATGCCTCAAGGCTTATTAGCTTTACAAACAGACTTCAGATGATGATCTAAGTGATTTATTGTGTGTGAAGTTGCAGATGGAGGTCTTAACAGCTTTTAGGAGGCAAAAAAAAAATTGTGTACCTTCTCTAAAAGGCTTAGAATCTGAAGAAAATGACTGAGATTAGTTCCCACCAGAAGTAAAGGGGAGGGGATGTAAATGTCTGTTACAGATGGATTCGTTGAGCAGTGGACTTATAGGAAGAGCTGATCATTGAATGTCAATCCGGGAAGAACCCTGTTGTTCTAGAGATTTCTAGGCATGTTCATGATGTCGAGTTCAGTGGAAATAAAATGAAAACCAAATGCTTCTATTCTTTTATTGGTTTACTTAAATCAGAAAATAATGTAAAACCCCATATGTAAGGAGAATCTGATGGCTGAGGTGGTTTTGATGAAGTTCTAGAACATAGGTGAGGTTCGGTGGGGTGAGGTCGGGAGCCAATGACCAAGAAAGAATTCTTGAGACATCTTTGGTGCAAAATGGTGGTTTATTAAAGCACGGGGACAGGACCCGTGGGCAGAAAGATCTGCTGCCTCGATATCCTGAGGAGTGGCTGATTATATACACAGGAGTTGGGTAGGTAAGGACAAAAGGGTTGTTCAGAAGGGGTAACAGGGTAAAGAAAACCGTCAGGATACTGAAGTCATGGTTATTGTCAAGCCAAGGCTGTTTTTTACCTCTAATAAGGCACTAACATGAAGACAGTTGGGAGTTTCCTGGTGGAATGTCATATTCCTCCTATCAATGAGCTCCTTGTCAATGAGCTTTAGATTTAGAAGAAATTTAACTTTATTTATATTTCCTTTCATCTCAGCCTCCTTCAGTTTTACAGAGAGGAGGGCAGTGTTAGGGCTTTAGGAACTGAGTTGTTTGTCTCTGGAAGTTAGGCTATTGATAAGATAGTTTCCTTGTTGTTAATCACTAGGACATTTGTAAACCAAGGGAGACTCCTGTCTTGGAGGATTGTGATCTCTACAAGTTAATTATTTGTTTTCCTTTTAAGGCAGGCAGGGGTGCCTGAGGGATGTGACATATGTCACCAAGGTGGGGGGAGAAGTGGGGAGTATAAGGTGCCAGCTTTTGCTTTGTCCTCAGCCAGCCTTCTGCTTCCTCATCAGTGTTTCATAGCAGAGGTCAGCACCCATATCTTGTAGGCAGTGCTTTGTAAAGTGACGACAAATAATGAAGTGCAGCCTGTATTATATGCTCAGATAGGTTTGTTTTTTGTTTTTTGTTTTTAATTTTATTTATTTATTTGAGAGAGGGAGAGAGAGCATGAGAAGGGAGAAGCAGACTCCCCATGGAGCTGGGAGCCTGATATGGGACTCGATCCCAGAACTCCAGGACCATGACCTGAGCTGAAGGCAGTGACTTAACCAACTGAGCCACCCAGGCATTCCTATGCTCAGATAGTTTTAATTAAAATCAGAATTTTATCATTATTTGAAGGACAGGAGAGTACACTGATCTACTTTTCTCCGTCTGTTTTAATTTTGGTACTATCCAAGTTATTGCTCCTGGAATTGAGAAGGATCAGAAAGATAAACTTGCCGTTTCTGTATGTATTTTTAAATTTCCCCCTTTTTTCCCCCCCTTCTCTGTGAGACTCTGGAAAGCACATTTAGGATATTTTATCGTCTTATGCTACTGTTCTAATTATTACTTAAAATATTTCATTAAGTCTGTTTCCTGGCGGTGCTGTGCAAAGCCAACTCTAGTCTACCAGACAAAGTGCCCAGACTTGCAGGAGTTAACCATTTAACAGCCTGGAAGGCTCTATTGGTATATTTTTTTTAAATGGGTAACATTTCAAGCACTTGCAATCTGCTTCCTTTACTTTGAACTACATTTTTCTTTACATCTCGGACATTCTTTATGATGCCTTGATCTGAAGAGGCCCACTGACTTTCTCTGTATTGCGATCCTTTGTATAATTTTTAATAAGCTCACATCTAACTGAATCCCCAAAGTGCCTTTTTAACCATCTACTTTCTTCATATCGACAGCCCCACGTAATAGCTCAGGCACTGAATTTATCCCACCTGCCAAATGAAACATTTTTGTTTGTTGTTTTAAGAATTGTTTTCACAACTGTCAAACTCCGCAAAAGCTTGCTGAGTGCGTGACAGCAGAAACTTTACGGGATAATGATGTGTATTATTTCAGTTGATCCTTGCTCTTTCTTTTGTTATTATTTTCCCACTTTATTCCTTCTGGACTGTGACTTGGCACAGAGAGGAACTCCAAATCTCCATCTCCCGCTTTTCCTCTTACTTCCTTACTTCCTGTTAACCGAAATACGAACGTATAGACTAGAGGCACTGGTATAGCAACAGACATCAGCTCTCAGGTTAGAATGTGGTAAACATTAATATTTTAAAATAAAACATTTTAAAGCTTCCCAAGAAAACTATTGTTTTCTTCATTTTACCATTATGTATTTCTTCACTTTTGTGGAATGCTGAGCTTTCCACGAGGAGATTTTCATTAATTCCTGGAGAACCTAACCAAACAATTTATTTACTATATCTTTAAATATGATGCTCTCCTATTTCATAGTATTCATTTCTGTTGATTATTTTATAGATAATTCTTGAGGTTTTACACAGAGGTGTTACCCGAAAAGATCTTTGTCATTAAGTATTTAAATCTTTTTTTTTTAATTGATGAAATCTGAATTTTTTCATCAGTTTGCTCAGTCACTGCCATATGTCTGTCGGGCATGAGCATGGCAGCCAGAATCTGCTTAGATTGGGGAGGGATTCTGGAAGGACTCAGTGGAATCTGTCCCCAAGAGCACAGTGTCTAGTGACAGGTGGCCGTGGCACAGGCAGTAACTTTACAGTGGGATCTGTAGTATAATGAAGTGAACGCAGCACATTTTCTAGAATGAGGAAGAGAAACTACTGCTTTTGCATATAGCATTTGGGGAGTGAGCTCAGATAAAATGGAAAAATCTTCTGGGAGAAGAAGGGTTTTGGGACAGTCTAAAAGAAAGGCGACAGGGACAACAACCTAGTAGCATTTCTTTTATAAATACTAATGGGGAATTGGTTTGGCTGGTCTCATCATTAACTGAGTTTCTCAAAATGAAATACTTGGGTGATTCCAACCTTGGGTTGAAGGGCAGATGGCAGGAGATATAGCTAGAGGGAACAGTAAGTACTTTTATACTTAAAGCTAATCTGGCACCCATCCTTTCCCAGGT
>NW_026739484.1:18967-51779 GCF_022355385.1 Mustela nigripes
TCTGTTTCTGCAAATAAACTATAGTCTAATTATATTTTGACATTTGGCTTTTTCAGAGTGGATAATTTTAAATACACTTTGTAACTGGAGCCTATTTAAAGGTTATCTTTATGTGTTCCTTTTCTGATTCTTCATTATTTTACTTTTTTTAAAAAGGTTTTATTTATTTATTTTACAGAGAGAGAGATAACGATACCATGAAAGCCCGGGGAGTGGGACAAGAGAAGCAGGCTTCCCGCGGAGCAGGGAGCCCAATGCACGAGGACCCTGGGGCTCCTGACGCGAGCCGAAGGCATGCACTTAAGGACTGAACCTTAAGGACTGAAACCAGGCACCCCTTCATTATTTTAATTTTAATGAAAATTAATTTTACTCTTTTCCTAGAATCATCGTTTATGTAATATTAAACTAGTCATAAAGGATAATAATAAACATATAAAATAAAAGGCATTGTTTTTAACAACATCTTCAATCATTACTGGTGAAATGTTGATATTTTTAAAAAGGTTTCGGTGTATTTAAAATGTCTTTTATTGGGGCGTTTGGGTGGCTCAGTGGGTTAAGCCTCTGCCTTCGGCTCAGGTCTTGATCTCAGGGTCCTGGGATCAAGCCCTACATCAGGTTCTCTGCTCAGCAGGGAGCCTGCTTCCCCCCCCCTCCATCTGCCTTCTGTTCTGCCTACTTGTGATCTCTCTCTCTGTCAAATAAATAAATAAAATCTTAAAAACAATAAACTATCTTTCACTAGTTTTCATAGTGGGATTATTTTCTTAATTCCCTCTTTGCATAGTTTATTGCTAAGATACAGAAACATTACTAGTTTTTTTGGTATGTTGATTTTTTTTATCCTGGAAATTTTTTATACTTATTATTCTCTTGGCTTTTTGTGGATTATTTAGGTTATTCTACATGTAAGAACATGTCATCAGCAAACATAATTTTACTTTTTCCTCTGTGACTTGTATGCCCTTTATTTCTTTTTCTTACCTAATTGGATTGGCTATGACTTAGAGTTCTATACCGAATAAAAGCAACAAGAATGAGAATCCTTTACTTGTTGATCTTTAGAGTGAAAGCTTCCAGCTTTTAAATGTTGATTGTGATGTTACCTTTGGGCTTGTTATATGTGGTTATATGTGGTCTTCCCTATGTTAAAGTATACCTAGGATGATGAAGGTTTTTTTCATGAAAGGGTATTGAATTTTCTCAAATGGTTTGTCTGCATTTATTGAGATGATCACATGATTTTTACTCTTCATTCTTTAATGTGATATTTCATATTAATGGATCTATCTTGAAACATCCTTTATCCAGGCATAAATTCTACTTACTCATGGTACATGATCCTTTTAATGTGCTGTTGAATTCAGTTTGTTAATACTTTTAAGGGATTTTGTATCTTTATTTATTGGGGATCTTGGCTAATAACTTTCTTGTGGTATCTTTACCTGGCTTTGATAATAGGGTAATGCTGGCCTCATAAGATGAGTTTTAGAGTGCTTATTCCTCTAAATTTTGGAAAGTTTGAAAAGTTTTGGCCTTATTTATTTAAGTAATTTATTTATTTATTTTAAATTTGGCAACATTTACTAGGGAAAACATCTGGTCCTGGGTATTTTTTTTTTTTTAAGATTTTATTTATTTATTTGACAGACAGAGATCTCAAATAGGCAAAGAGGCAGGCAGAGAGAATGAGAGGGAAGCAGTCTCCGTGCTTGCAGAGTCCAATGTGGGACTTGATCTCAGGACCCTGAGATCATGACCTGAGGCAAAGGCAGAGGCTTAACCACCCTGAGCCACCCAGGCGCCCCTAGGGCTTTTTTTTTCCCCCTTCCTGGAAGTTTTGATTACTGATTCGATCTCCTTACTTATTAATTCATTCAGATTTTTAATTTCTTTTGGATTCAATATTGGTAGGTTGTATATTTCTAGAATTTATACACTTCTTCTAGGACATCCAGTTTGTTGACATGTAATTGTTAATAGCAGCCTCTTATTCTTGTTATCTCTCTGGCACCAGTTGTGATGTCTTCTCTTTGATTTTTGATTTTACTTGAGTGCTCTCTCTTTTTTCTTAGTTAGCCTAGCTAAAATTTGTTAGTTTTGTTTCTCTCTTCAAACAATTAACTCTTAGCTTTGTTGATTTTTAAATTTTTCTACTCTGTTTCATGTATTTATTAAATTAAACCCTTATATTATACCACACATAAAAAAAATCAACTCAAAATGCATTATAGAGTTCAGTAAAAGATTTGAAACTGTATAAATCCTATAAGAAAACAGAAGTAAAGCTTCTTCACCGTAGTGTTGGCCATGATTTCTTAGCTAAAATGCCAAAAGCATAAGCAACAAAAGTAAAGTGGCAAGTAGGACTATTTCGAACTGAAAAGCTTCTATGCTGCAAAGCAAACAATCCACAAAGTAAAAGGCAACCTGTGGAATGGGAAAAAATATTCGAAACTCTGCATTTGATAAAGAGTTAATAACCAGAATGTTTAAGGTTCTCCTTTTTAATCACAGGAGCAGTGAATAGCACTGCTAATCAGTGATTAGCACTGAATAGCAGTGAATAACCAAAGCAACAGACTACACATTCTTCTGTAGTGCACATGGCACATTCTCCATAATAGAACACATCCTGGGTCCTAAATCAGGTCTCAACCGGTATCAAAAGATTGGGACCATTCCCTGCATATTTTCAGACCACAATGCTCTGAAGCTAGAACTCAATCACAAGAGGAAATTTGGAAAGAACCCAAATACATGGAGACTAAAGAGCATCTTTCTAAAAAACGAATGGGTCAACCAGGAAGTTAAAGAAGAATTGAAAAAAATTCATGGAAGCAAATGATAATGAAAACACAACAGCTCAAAATCTGTGGGACACAGCAACGGCAGCCCTGAGAGGAAAAAATATATATAGCAATACAAGCCTTTCTCAAGAAACAAGAAAGGTCTCAAGTACACAACCTAACCCTACACCTAAAGGAGCTGGAGAAAGAACAACAAAGAAAGCCTAAACCCAGCAAGAGAAGAGAAATAATAAAGATGAGAGCAGAAATCAATGAAATAGAAACCAAAAAAACAATAGAACAAATCAAAGAAAGTAGGAGCTGGTTCTTTGAAAGAATTAATAAGATTGATAAACCCCTGGCCAGATGTATCCAAAATAAAAGAGAAAGGACCCAAATAAAATCGTAAATGAAAGAGGAGAGATCACAACCAACACCAAAGAAATATAAACAATAATAAGAACATATTATGAGCAACTCTACGCCAACAAATTTAACAATCTGGAAGAAATGGATGCATTCCTAGGGACATATAAACTACCACTACTGAACCAGGAAGAAATAGAAAATTTGAACAGACCCATAACCAGTAAGGAGATTGAAGCAGTCATCAAAAATTTCCCAAAAAACAAGAGCCCAGGGATAAATGGCTTCCCGGGGGAATGCTACCAAACATTTTAAAGAAGAATTAATTCCTATTCTCCTGAAACTGTTCCAAAAAATAGAAATGGAAGGAAAACTTCCAGACTCATTTTATTAGGCCAGCATCACCTTGATCCCAAAACCAGACAAAGACCCCATCAAAAAAGAGAATTACAGACCCATATCCTTGATGAACACAGATGCAAAAGTTCTCACCAAAATGCTAGCCGGTAGGATCCAACAGTACATTAAAAGGATTATTCACCACTACCAATTGGGATTTATTCCCAGGGCTACAAGTTTGGTTCAACTTCAATCAGTGTGATACAATAAATAATAGATTTATAATATATAGATATATAATATAATAGATAAATAATAATAAAAGAAAGAACAAGAATCATAAGATACTCTCAATAGATGCTGAAAAAGCATTTGACAAAGTACAGCATCCCTTCCTGATCAAAACTCTTCAAAGTGCAGGGATAGAGGGCACATACCTCAATATCATCAAAGCCATCTATGAAAACCCCACAGTGAATATCATTCTCAATGGAGAAGAACTGAGAGCTTTTCCACTAAGGTGAAGAACATGGCAGGGATGTCCATTATCACCAATCTTCTTCAACATAGTTCTAGAAGTCCTAGCCTCATCAATCAGACAACAAAAAGAAATTAAAGACGTTCAAATCAATAAAGAAGAAGTCAAACTATCACTCTTTTCAGATGATATGATACTATATGTGGAAAACCCAAAAGAGTCCACTCCAAATCTGCTAGAACGTGAACAGGAATTCAGTAATGTGCCGGGTTATAAAATCAATGTACAAAAATCAAGTTGCACTTTTATACACCAACAACAAGACAGAAGAAAGAAAAATTAAGGAGTCCATCCCATTTATAATTGCACCCAAAACCATAAGGTACCTAGGACTAAACCTAACCAAAGAGCAAAGAGTCTGTACTCAGATAACTATAAAGTACTCATGAAAGTAATTGAGGAAGACACAAAGAAATGGAAAAATGTTCCATACTCCTGGATCGGAAGAACAAATATTGTGAAAATGTCTATGCTACTTAAAGCAATCCACGCTTTTAATGCAATCCCTATCAAAATCCCATCCCTTTTTTTCAAAGAAATGGGACATATAATTCTAAAATATATATGGAACCAAAAAGTCCTTGAATAGCCAGAGGAATATTGAGAAAGAAAGCCAAAGTTGGTAGCCTCACAATTCCAGACTTCAAGGTATATTACAAAGCTGTCATCATCAAGATAGTATGGTACTGACACAAAAAGAAACACATAGATCAATGGAACAGGATGGAGAGCCCAGAAATAGACGCCCAACTCTATGGTCAACTAATCTTTGACAAACTAGGAAAGAAAAGAATGTCCAGTGGAAAAAAGACAGTCTCTTCAACAAATGGTGTTGGGTAAATCAGCCAGCCACATGCAGAAAAATGAACCTGGACCATTTTCTTACACCAAACACGAAAATAGACTCAAAATGGATGAAGGACCTCAATATGAGGAAAGAATCTATGAAAATCCTTGAGGAGAACACAGGCAGCAACGTCTTCTGTCCCAGCTGCAGCAACTTCTTCCTACGAACATTGCCAAAGGCAAGGGAAGCAAGGGCAAAAATGAACTATTGGGACTTCATCAAGATCAAAAGCTTTTACACAGCAAAGGAAACAGTTAACAAAACCAAAAGACAGCGACTGAATGGGAGAAGATATTTGTAAAAGACATATCAGATAAAGGGCTAGTATCCAAAATCTATAAAGAGCTTCTCAAACTCAACACCTAAAGAACAAATAATCCAATCAAGAAATGGGCAGAGGGCATGAATAGATATTTCTACAAAGATGGCATCCAGATGGCGAACAGACATGTGAAAAAGTGCTCCAATAGCATGGAGGTTCCTCAGAAAGTTGAAAATAGAGCTCCCTATGACCCAGAAATCTCACCATTGCGTATTTACCCTAAAGATACAAATGTAGTGATCTGAAGGGGCACATGCACACGACTGTTTATAGCAGCAATGTCCACAATAGCCAAACTATGAAAAGAACCTAATTAGCCATCAGCAGATGAATGAATAAAGAAGAGGTGGTGTATATATATATAACGAAATACTATGCAGCCATCAAAAGAAATGAAATCTTGGCCATTTGCGACGATGTAGATGGAATTAGAGGGTGTTATGCTTAATGAAATATGTCAATTAGAGAAAGACAATTATCATATTTCCCTGATATGAGGAAGTTTGAGAGGCAACATGGGGTTCGGGCTAGGAAAAGAATAAATGAAACAGATGGGATCAGGAGGGAGACAAACCATAAGAGACTCTTAATCTCACAAAACAAACTGAGGGTTGCTGGCGGGGGAGGGGGTTAGGGAGAGGGTGATGGGGTTATGGACATTGGGGAAGATATGTGCTGTGAAGTGTGTAAACCTGGTGTTTCACAGACCTATACCCCTGGGGGTAATAATACATTATATGTTAATTAAAAAACAAAAAATAAAGAGAAAAAAAAAAAAGATGACACACACTAGGCTTAGACAATGTTATATCAACATTTGATAAACCAGCCAAACTTGGTGCCCTAACATGCTTCACTGTCCCAAATTTCGCTTGTTTGTGGCTGTTCCGGAAAACAAGATTGATTTTTCATGGATGCATGGCAATAGTTTTGATCCTGCCTCTTCATTTCTCCTCTCATTGTGTTTTTATCCCGATTCCCTGGTGTTCTTTCCCAGGAGTTACCCTCAACCCATGAGGTACTTTCTCAATTACAGATTTCATAATGGGGAAAAAAATGTAATAAAATATGTTGTTCAATCTCCTTTTAAAAAATAACAATGAATAAATAAATAAATAGTCAAAGAACTTGAATGGACATTTCTCCAAAGAAGATATAGGAATGACCAAGAAGTGTATAAAAAGATGTTCAACATCATTTAATCAGCGGGCAAATGCAATTCAAAAGCACAGTGGGATAATACCTTGCACCTGTTATGATGGCTATTATTAAAAAAAAAAAAATAGCAGGTGTTGGGAAAGATGTAGAGAAATTCAAACCTTTGTATGTTTTTGGTAAAAATTTAAAAAGGTACAATCTGTATGGATAACATTGTGGAGTTTACTTAAAAAATTAAAAATAGAACTACTGGGGCACCTGGCTGGTTCAGCTGGTTAAGCATCAAGGTCTTGATTTTTGGCTCAGGTCATGATATCAAGGTCCTGAGACTGAGCCCCTCATTAAATTCTGCTCTGGACATGGAGCCCGCTTAAGATTCTCTGTCTACCTGTCCCTCTGCCTCTGCCCCCCCCCCCCCCCCAAAAAGAAAAGAAAAATAGAACTTCCATTTGATCCAGCAATTGCGTGTCTGGATATTTATTCAAAAGTGTTGAAATGAGGATCTCAAAGAGATGTCTGTACTCCCATGTTTATTGCAGCATCATTCACAACAACCAAGACATGGAAACGATGTAAATGGCCATCTGCAGATGTACAGATAAAGAAAATGTGGTATACACATAAAATGGATTATGGAATATTATTCAGCCTTGAACAAGATGGAAATTCTGCCATAGGTGGCAACATGGATGGATCTGGGGGATGTTATACTAAATGAAATAAGCGGTAACAGAAGCAAATAGTACTTGACTCCACTTATATCAAATATCCAAGACCGTCAAAATCATAGAAGCAGAGAGCAGAATGACTGAGGGACGGGGGAAATAGGAAGTTTCTGTTCAATAGGTGGTGTCAGTTAGTTCAGATGAGTGAGTCCAGATATCTGTTCAACACCACACCTATTCTTAACCGTATGTCTTGTGCACTTAAAAATTGAAGGGCACCTGGGTGGCTGATTCGGTTAAGTGTCTGCTTTTGGCTCAGGTCATGATCCCAGAGTCCTGGGCTGGAGTCCCACATGGCGCGCGCTTCCTGCTCAGTGGGGAATCTGCTTCTCCCTCTCCCTTGCTCATGCTCTCTCGCTCACTCTTTGTCTCTCTCAAATGAATAAAATCTTTAAAAAAATTGAAGAGGTTAGATTTCATGTTAAGTATTCTTTTTTTTTTCATGTTAAGTATTCTTACCACAGTAAAAACAAAAAAATAATTTAACAAATCAAGTGAGTTTAAATGTATTCCACAAGCATTATTTCTTTTCTATTTCTACCATTATTTCTTTTTTTGTTTTGTTTTGAGTTTTACTAATCCACACTTACCATGTAATGTTTTATTATACGACTGAATACTTTTATTTCCACAGAATTGCTTCTTCCCTCCTTAATCTTTTAACCAGGTCCTCTGAAAGAGCTGGAATGAGTAACATGATTTAAAAGAGCAGGATTAGCCTCGAATTTTATTTAAATTCAATCCAGTTTGTTTTAGTTCCATCATGTTCTAACTTTATTACAAATGTTTTCTTAGATATAAATGATTCATTATAATCCTTCTATAGATATCAATTGGCTTCTCAGACATTATTCATAGCAATATTTATTGAGACTATTTAATGGGACTAGGTTTTTACAACCATTATCTGCTTTTATTTCATTCTTTTGATGTAGAAACTATCACTGTCCCTACATTTTGCAAAAAAGAAGACCAAACCTTACGGAGATTAAGAGAGGAATCCATGGTGATATTCATCCATAGAGACAGATTTGGAACCCAAATCCACATTTTAGAACATTTGGAAAAAAAAAATGAAGAAGAGATACAAAACAGTCACTTGTTTGGGGGGTTATTTTTGGAAGTAAAACTGATAACTTTGCGTAAGAATGTTCATATTGCATTGAGGTTATTGTCTCTTCAGATCACAGTTAACTGTATCTAGCCAGTAAAAGTCACTTCAGTATTTAGAGGCCAGCTTTTAACAATACAATTTATGGGGTCAGTTATGATGTGGTACCCGTTGGCAGTGAAACAAAATAGGCTGAGTAGCGGTTCTCAAAATAGACTGAAGAAAGAATTCCACCAGTTAGAGGCAGAATATGGTGATGTCCTGACTTCCATCTTAGGGAAGGTTTTTCCAGCCACCACCCATGGCATTTCACTTGGCTGTTTCCAAAGAAATATACCAGTGGCTTGTTGAGCAGCCTCACTCTTCCCTTACTCTTACCCCTCTTGGCTTTTAAGGACAGCAGTTGGAATAAAGGACAGGAAAAAAGCTCACAGGTATATCTAACTATTCATTCACTCATTTTACAGTGAATCAGTAAGCACCTTAATTAAATATGCCAAATAGGGCCTTTTAGTTGCTGTGGATACAAAAGTGATTGTTCCAAGCAAACTGGATAAAAAAAAATTTGGGTGATTTTAAGACCTCCTCTTATGTGGACCCTAGTCTTATCCATACTTAAATATATTCTTTCATTTTTTTTTCCCTGATCATAGGAATTTGTTAGTTTAAGAGTGAATTGGTATATATGTAATTTATAAGTAGTCATATAATATTCAACTTGGATTTTTTTTTTTTTTAAGATTTTATTTATGTATTTGACAGACAGAGATCACTAGTGGGCAGAGAGGCAGGCAGAGAGAGGAGGAAGCAGGCTTCCTGTGGAGCAGAGAGCCTGATGCGGGGCTTGATCCCAAGACCCTGGGATCATGACCTGAGCCGAAGGCAGAGGCTTTAACCCAGTGAGCCACCCAGGTGCCCCTCAACTTGGATTTTTAATTCATTTTGGACATTATTAACTAAAAGTTCCACAAATCTCAAGCACTACCCAAAAGGAATTCTAGCAAACTGGTTAAATATACAGTATCTAGAGCTAGAATTCCTCTCTTTGGATCCCAGCCCTGCCAGTTAACAGTTTGGGAAGTTTTTAAAATGCTCAGTATCTTGGCTTCCATAACAGTAAAATGGGCACAGTAGTTCTAAGGAATCAGGTTGTTTTCTTGAAGATTGTTAATGTAGATTGTGTGGGTAGCTATTGTTAATCTGTCAATAAACGAGGAAAGCAGAAGAATAAAGTGTTAAAACTAATAGAACAGCAGACTCCATCAAAATCAGAAAATGCTCCCTACCTGTAGCACCACCTCTTTCCCTGAGAACTGATCTTCCCCTGAGTCCCAGCACAGCCTTTCACTTAGTGCAGTGCTCCAAGATCAGTCCAGGGCAGGTGATCCTTGAAACCAGTTCGCCATCCTAAACCTGTTCAGGACAGCATCTCAGTGCTTCATGTAGTGACACGGTTCTTCTAGGAAAAAGAAGTAAATTGGAAGGATTCAATGTTCCTTGTAGTGAAGGTAATCCTATGTTTCAGTTTGTCCTAGAAAGCCTCTGTTTTCAGCCCAGTGTAATTGTTGTTAGTATTCCCTCTCAGTCTCAAAGTTTTCACTTTGGATGACAAATTTTATAACAACCTTAATTGTATCATACTATAAAGGGCATAGTGTAGATTATTTTCACTATTTTGAACTTGATGTTTTTTTATTACTGTCAAGGAACAACCTGATTCTTACACATATGAATATTAAAGTCCAGCTGTAAAGACATTTATATCTATGAAAAAATAGCTTCATAAAGTTTTTCAAAGGGTAAGTTTCATCTTTACTTTCATTTTCCAATAAATGTTAAGATTTTATTGCTTTTTCAAATACCTAATTCTTATGTGTGTGTAACAATTACTCACAGTTTCAAGAAATACAACCCCAAAACTTGGATCCAGTGTCCTTTGCGGGGCCAACTTCTTTTTAAGTGACTAGAACAATTTACTATCCTCAAGAGACTCATTAATTTCTTATCTCCAGATGACATTCTTAAAATAGATGGCTCATTTACAAACTATTAGACTCTCCTTTATGAACCAATGCATATGTTTTATGTTTATCTTTTAATGTGAATTTTTTATACCATAGATAAATTGAAGTCAGGAAATATTTACCTATCCTAAATCAAGTCAATATAATAAATTATTTGCATAGTTGTGATGGAATCCATATTCAGAGGATAAAGGTTTAGTAATAAACATTTTCATTCAACCATGGTTATTGAGTGTTGAACAACTTTCCTGACATTTGTCTTCCTACAAACAATCACAGATGAATTTATAACAAATGATGAGTTGGTATGTGTTAATAGTTAAATTACCTCTAATTAGTTTTGATTTAGCATCTTCAAAGTTTTAAAAAATACTAACAAAAAAAAATCAGTGGTCTGATAAGTCATTCATCAGAGCAGATATTACCATTATTAATTCCTTTATAGTTAGGATGTTATACACACATACAGCATTTGCAAATAATTTTAGAGTTTTTGTAGACCCCACACATTACTCATTAGAATCCAATTTATTATTTGCAACTATCCCAGTGGAAGTAATACTAAACCAATTAAGCTGATTTTAATAAGAAGAAGATCAGGTAAAAACATGCCACTTGAAAACCGAAGTTTCAGTGGATTCCTTATTAGGAAACTGAAAACCAAAGTGTAAAAATTATAACATGGTAGACACTATATATACATAATAAAACAATTTTTAACATTGTTCATATTTTAGACAGCTACGATTATATGATTTTTAGATTGAATGATGTTAGAAAGTATTGATTACTTCTGTTACTAACAGATATGAATTATATCCTAAGTGTATTTCTTTCAAATGTGGTTATTGGTTATATATTTAGATGTAGTTTTATAATGGGGTTTATTAGAGTGGAAATATCAGAAAAATAAGCTAGCCAATGGCATAAATTTGGACCTTGTTATTTCTGCTAAAATTATAGTAAAATATTTGCTAAAATGTGCTAAAAATAGATCATGCCCATGGATTATGAAAAGTCATCTCCTTAAATCTGAATTAAATTGACTATGAAGACAAATCATAAATATTTCAGCTGTGTTGGAAAAAGTCTGATCTGTGTTGTCTCTTGGAAATGGTCTTCTTGTCTTCTTGTTTGTTAAAAATGATTCTGTGGAGTGTATTTGTGCATTTCAGGAAAATAGTAAAGAACATAACCCCAGTGCCTGCAGCACAGTAATTGTTCAGAAAATGTGGGATTTCTCCCCATCTTTATGTCTCTATCTCTCTTTTTATCTCTTTCGGTCTCTTTCTCTTTCCCTCACTGGCTCCATTTCTGACTTTTCTCATTCCTTGGTCTCTTAAGTTGTGTGTGTGCCTCTGACTTTCTCTCTGACTTCCTTTTCCTTTTTTTCAAACTGAATTAGAAGATCTAGTTTCTAGTTCCACTTTTCATAAACTCAGTAATATCTTAGGTTACAGCTCAGAATAAATTGGCTTTTGAAACTCTTGGGGACATTCAATCTCTGTCAAATTTCAAGAGCAGAAGAAGAATGTACTGATAATTCTAATTCATTTGTCATCCTCCGACTTCCCTGTTCCCTCTTTGCCCACTCTTAAAAGCCGGTTACATTATCTGATTCAGTTCTAACCTAATTCAATTAAAAAGATTACTAGAGGTTTATTGTATGCAAAGCAGTGATTTAATTTCCCTAAGGAATGACAGTTAATAATTTATCATCTAAAAAGGAATAATATAGAAGATGATATAACCGTGGATATGTATAAATATGTATGCATGTAAATCCAGAGCTTAAGAAAACTGAAACTGTGGACTGCTGAAGATAGTTGATAAGTCAGCCATTTTAACACACACTTCTCAGGGACTGACAGTAAGTAAGAAATAATGAGAGGTATCTGAGATAAAAGCAAAAGTATGAATATTGCTTGGACTACTAGTTATAAAGGAATGAACCAGAACATTTACAAAACCAGATTATGGATTATGTCACTAAAAACCGAAGTTATCCGTGGTATCAATATTATACAGAGGAAATTCTCCGTTTAAGACTTAATAACCTAGGGGCACCTGGGTGGCTCAGTTGTTTAAAGCGCCTGCCTTCAGCTCAGGTTGTGTTCCTAGGGTCCTGGGATCAAATCTTGCATCTGGCTTCTTGCTCAGCAGGGAGTCTGCTCTCCCTCTGCCTGCTGCTCCCCCTGCTTGTGCTCTCTCTCTCTTTCTGACAAATAAATAAAATCTTTAAAATTTAAAAAAAAAAATTAATAACCCAAAGCTTTATTAAAAATTCAGTATGTTTAGAAATCAAATGATGCATTCTTAAATAATTTATAATAAAAGGAAATTATAAAGATTGCTAAAGATTACAAAGGTAAAAGCTATTTCATAGAAAAGATTAATAAAAGAATGATACAATTTTGAAATGAGATAAAATAATTCCAAGTTCCTGCTGTTTTCACAGGAATTCTACTTTTTAAGACTAATTAAAGTGCCCACATAAAATGTTGAAGAAAAGAGAAAAACTGAACCTTCTAAACTCATTTAAGGAGACTAGTGCAATTCTAATCCCAATAAAGAGGAAAAATATTGGCTCTTCTTATAATTTTTTTTTTAAAGATTTATTTATTTCTTTGACAGACAGAGATCACAAGTAGGCAGAGAGGCAGGCAGAGAGATAGAGGAGGAAGCAGGCTCCCCACTGAGCAGAGAGCCTGATTCAGGGCTTATCCCAGGACCCTGAGATCTTGACCTGAGCTGAAGGCAGAGGCTTTAACCCCTGAGCCACCCAGGCGCCCCAGCTCTTCTTATGATTATGTAAGGAAAATCAGAAATAAGGTAAGGGCTAAATAAAATGAAAATGTATCTTATAATACATAATTTTCAAGTAATAGTTATATAAGTTAGAAAATGATTCATCAGAAATTTATCAATATATTTTATGTAACTCCATTTAAGTATTAATGATTTCTAGGGAAAAATTTTTTGATATCTTCAGATGCAGAAATAATGCTTTAGTAACATTTTGATAACAACAAATCAGGGATATGTGGGAGCTGACATTTATATTACTTGTTTTTCTGTTATGTAAGATGGACATATAAATATATATATATTTTTATATATGATATGTATAGGTATATTCCTATAAAGACATTCCTAATGAATTTATCTAAAAACATGAAATAAATGTTTTTCCATTAGGTGCAATGATTGCTGAAATTCTACAACAAACACTACTGAAAACATTTAGATACTCTTTTTAAAAGATGGGTCAAGATGAGAACATTGACTAACACAGCTACTATAACATAGCATTTGCTCTTCTTGATCAGTGCTCTGAGAAGAAATAATTGTTAAGAATTGAAAGAGAAAAGGGGTGCCTAGGTGGCTCAGTGGGTTAAGCCTCTGCCTTCAGCTCAGGTCATGGTCTCAGGGTCCGGGATCGAGCCCTGCATTGGTCTCTCTGCTTAGCAAGCAGGGAGCCTGTTTCCTCCTCTCTCTGCCTGCGTCTATGCTTACTTGTGATCTCTCTCTGTGTCAAATAAGTAAAATCTTAAAAAATTAGTAATAATAATAATTGAAAAAGGAAAAGATAAAATTGTGATTTGGGGGAAATTTAGTGGTTAGGTACCTAAAAACAACAATGATCGCAGTAAATCAGGATCATAAAGTATTTGGACTAATAAGTTTTCCACAAAGTTGTCAGGTAAAATACAAACATAATAAAATCAGTAGCATCCTTCTCTAAACAAGTTATAACCAACTATAAATAAGACACTTTGTAGAAAATTGACAAAAACTAAGATGTATTTAGGACTTAGCTTAACCACACACAAAAAAATCTATGGAAAAATTCTGAAGGTAATAAGGTAGAAAGTGATCTGGATGAGTGGAGAGATATTGCTGGCCTTTAGTCAGTGATAATGTATTTTTTTTTTCTTTTTAAGATTTTTTTAAGTTTATTTATTTGATAGACAGAGATCACAAGTAGGAAGAGAGACAGGTGGAGAGAGAGGGGGAAGCAGGCTCCCTGCCGAGCAGAGAGCCAGATGCAGGGCTTGATTCCAGAGTCCTGGGATCATGACCTGAGCCGAAGGCAGAGGCTTAACCCACTGAGCCACCCAGGCGCCCCGATAATATATTTTTAAAAACTCCTAATATTCAATATTAGTTACTTTGATCAATTCTATTTAAACCCCCACTTGGATACTTTTGAGAACCATGATAAATTTACTCTAAAATATAAATGGAAGAATAAAGGTTAACAAGTAGTTAAATATAGCATTAACCCTTGCCACTTAACATTTGATTCTTGGACAGACATCATCATTGTCATCATATTGTGGGATCTGGTAATTTATGCAAGACTCTTGGGACTCACCCCAGACCTTGTGGGTCAGAATATGTATTTTATCAAGGTCCCCAAGTGATCTCTATGAAGTGTTTCTGTGTGTGTGTGTGTGTATACAGGTTTATGTAGGTTTTACTAGAGAAGAGATTACTATAAATCAATAAGAGAAAGATAACATTTCGACCTAAGATTGCATACAGTTGAACCAAGACCTACAGAAGACTAAAAAAATCGGTAATCTTATCTGGAGAGGTTCATGTTCTTTGGTAAATAGAAAAACATTTTTTTTTTCCCCCCACACATCTGCCTTCATTGTGAAAAGCAGCTGGGACACTTCCAGCAATAGTAAATTAATTTACAAAAGTAAGGGTTCAGTGAGGTCAGCTGGTTTGAGCCTTTGAAAGGTCAGAATGTATATGCTGACCCACAGCAGCAAGAAGAGGAATACAAAGCCATGAAGAGCAAGGCCACCAAGGAGCTGAGGAGCTCTTTATAGAAATCCTAAATGTTCTTGGTGGCAGTAAGCTCTTAACGGAAGAACCAGGCAGTGAAGAACATGCCAGTGGCCAATAGCACCATGGTCAGATGGGGGAAGGCAACCAGGTTCACTGGGCAGGTTTATCTGCTCATGGCCCCCTGCTCCATTTTGCCAGGAGCAAGATCATCCATTGCTCCACCACTGGAATGGAAAAATAAAAATTATATAAAGAGGCACCATTTTGGATAGATTATGGGCCTGGATAATGCCACATGTTTGGCGAAATGTGAACTCCAGGAATCCTGACATTCTGTTGGGAGCTGTCGATTACTGCAGGACTCCTGGAAAGCACTGAAGCAGTTCTCAGTAAAATTAAATTACTCACATGTTCGATGGGCCAGCAATCCCAGCCCTGGACACAGAGCCCAAAGTCTGTGAGGGAACACGCACAGGTTCATTGGTGCAGTGTTGCTTGTGGTATCAGCAAACTGCAGACTCTCCAGGCATTCATAGCTTCAGGATGGGCAGGCGTGTGTGGTGGGTGTACCCTGTGGAATACTATGCAGTTATATTAGATAGTGGGCAAAATAAACACACATGCTGAAAACAGTATGCCTTGGGGCGTCTGGTGGCTCTCTCGGTTGGGTATCTGCCTTTAGCTCAGGTCGTGATCCCAGGGTCCTGGGATGGAGCCCCACATCGAGCTCCCTGCTCAGTGGGCAGTCTGCTTCCCCACTGCTCATGCTCTCTCTCTCTCTGGTTCGCCCTATCTCAAATAAATAAAATCTTTAAAAAAAAAAAAAAGAAAGAAAACATCAGACCTTATAGGAAAGTAAAAATAACTAGCTCATAAGCATCGTTTTCATAAGTTAAAATGATAAGAACGAAAGCTGTTCAATTTATGAGACCATATAGAAAAGAACCATACTCATCAAACACATTGGAATAGTTTACGGTTTCAGGGAGGTATGGAATGGGAATGGGGAATAGGTAAAATATGCCAAATAATTGAATTGGAAAAGGGACTAATGGTAATGATTTGCTATGAATTAAAGTGCATGATTAACTTTTTCAAAGAGAAAGAGGAAGGCAGAGATAGAATGTAAATTATGAGAACTTTAAATTATAAAAATAATTAAATAAATTATAATGCAGTTATGTAGAATATAAAAGTCAGTAGGCCCTGTATTCAAGAGTTTTGAGATCTACCGTCATCCAGTACAATAATATAATGCTTAGAAGTGATCCTTCACCTGAGCATTTTAATACATTTCAGTGTGTTAATACTTTGCACTATAACCCCAAGAAAACTTTTTTTAGAGCCGTGATGGTGTAAACATAATCTCTATAAAAAGTTGAATTTTGTTGAGATGCAATTTTTTTTAAAGATTTTTATTTATTTGAGGGAGAAAATGAGTGAGAGAGAAAGAGTGCAAACATGAGCAGACAGAGAGGGACAAGCAGACTGGCCGCTGAGCAGGGAGCCTGACACTGGACTCCATCCCAGGACCCTGGGATCATGATCCAAGCCCAAGGCAGATGTTTAACCTGACTGAGCCACCTAGGCGCCCCTATTGAGATGCAGTTAAACTACCATTTACAAACTGGAGGATAAAGGGTCAGATTGGAATAGCAGATGTGTCTTGTCTGGCCTATATGGGGCTCCTAAATATTATAGGTAATCACTAAGACTGAAGGATCAATAAATTTCACATAAAAGTCTTAGCAGATGGCAAGTTCTGGCCACATGGGTCCTCTAGTTTTACGTGGCAGTGCTTTGGTAGTTGCTGGGGAGCACCTGCTGTCTGAATGTGGACCATGCATTCTCCAGGTCAGCACATCCTTGTCTGATGGCACTGGCCTTGAGATCAGCCGTCCAGCTTCTGCTGACAGTGGATCTGGTGAGGCCTTAAGGAGAGCTTGTGGTGGAAGATGCCCGAGGCTCAGCAAAGAGGCTTCTCTTTCAACACGTCAGGGCTGTGTCAGACTTAACTGCCACATCTCTCCCTGTATCCTTCCATTGACCTTTGGGTTGATTACATGGGGGTTCTTCTTGCCTGCTTCTGCATATACTCAGACAGGTTTTAAATCCTGCTGCCCGCAAGTAAACTTCTGTCTTGTTGAATTTATTCTCACCCTTGCCCTTCTCACACTGTCTTGGCTTTAGATACTTTGAAATCTCTTCCTCCCCCTTTTCTAATCTCATATAAATACAAACAGTAATACCTGTCTGATTGATGGCTAGCAGACACAAAAACCACATTATTATAGTGTTGAGTATGGCAACACTCGTCTCCTTGAAATACAGGCCAAGGAGTTATCTCACATAAGTTAACAAATATTTTCAGTCTTTCTCTTAAATCTGTATTTAGTCATTTCTTATAATGGGTGCTCTAATTTTAGGAATGCTGTCGATTTTATTAAGTATTATTAATGATGAGTATTAAAATTATTTATTTTTAGGTGTCTGTTTTTATATATACTTTTCATTAATTTATTCAACAACATGAAACACCTCCCCTGTACTTGGTATGATACCAGGGGTCAGGGGTGTCTGTGGAATTAAGGCTTGTTCTGTGCTCCCAGGAGCTTGTGGAATGTAGATACCATGGGAGGAAACAATGAATAAAAGCCTATGTAAAAACCATAAGAGACTCTTAACCTCAGGAAACAAACTAAGGGTTGCTGGGGGCAGGGGGGGATAGGGTGGCTGGGTGATGGACATCAGGGAGGTTATGTGCTATGATGAGTGCTGTGAATTGTGTAAGACTGATGAATCACAGACCTGTACCCCTGAAACAAATAATATATTATATGTTAATTTTAAAAGATCCTATGAAGAGAAGGTAGTAGGTGGATTATAGAGCAGTTATTTCTATCTGTAGAGATGAAGGATATGAGAGGGAAAATTTTCATAGCTTCATGGAGGAAGTGAACAGACAAGAGGTTTTCTGCCCCTCATTCACCCTGGTCCTGGTTCCCTTACTGGCTTTCTTTATTATTTAATCCCCCCCCCCCTTTTTTTTCCCACTTGATAAAAATGACTCCTGAGCGCACAAGACATTGCTATAATCTAATGAACGGCATTATTTTTGCGGAGGGAAAAAAACACAAACACACTTGTAGAGGAAAAAAAATATCTGTGAGCATAGCTCTTTTTGCCACTTCACTTTAATAAAAAGGATAATTACATTGGTTTTGGAAAATAACAAGGTTTCCACATAGTTTCCATCGCTTAAGGGATGTTTTATTCCTGTGTCATTAACTCCCCCAATACTAGTCTTCTCCAGTCCCTGTGAATTCTTTTGTTTCAGCATCTGCTGGGGTGCGCAGGGCATGAAGTAGGTTTAGCACGACCCAGACAGACTCTTTTTTTCCCTCTTCTTTTCTGAGCTATAAATGTATTTTAACATCCATTGAGGAAAAGAATATGTTGCCATTCAAACACACAATTTTATGGGAAGAATTATGTCCGGTCAGACTGAAGTTTGTGACTAAGTAAAAAATTGGAAAGTAAATGGTAAGCAAATAGTAACAGAAGTGGTATATAGAAATGGAAAAACCGAGGGTAGGTCTTAGATGGCTGAAGTTTAAACATTTCCAGACTAGGTGCTTTTTTGATCACTTTGAACTTCACCATTCAGTGGTTTTATGAAATCTCTTTCCTCTTGGGAGACCCTAAGACTTCTCAGAGACTGAAGTGTCCACTGAGGTATGGCAAGGAAGCCCACATGAAGATGTACCAGGGATGCTCAGAATTTTGTCTGAGATACAGATTAAGTCCCTTGGGATAATGAACATGGCCTTCAGGACATGCATTTACTTCCTGCCCGACAGGAAGTTCAGCTGATGATGAGCAAAAGGAAACTACAGTGACTAGAGGATAAGAAAGATTCCCACAAGTGACACCGAGGCTTCTGCAAATGAACTCTCTCACCACACAGCTGACTTTCCAATACAGGTCATGCTAGAAGAAATCCTAAATCATCTTTCTCTTCCTTCACTAGGCAGTGGTTTGCAAATCATCGTGAGAAGAGATTTTCAAAGAATAAAGAACAAAACGATATAGGAAAAGCATAGAAGTGTATCAAGCAGTCCATTAGTATAAATTTTATGTGTGTGGACTTGTGTGATATTTGTCAGCTTTGGAAGTTGTAGTTTTTTTTTTAATTTATTCTAAATAAATGTTTACTCCTGTGCTTAGCTCCTTGAGGGATTTTCTAAAGATTATATATGGTTCATACTGTAAGCACATCTGTGAAATGCAATTCAATAATTTCCCTAGAAGGAAGAGCAAAGGATGGGCCTTCTTCCCTCTTCATTTAAAAAAAAAAAATTATTTTGTTTTTTTTTTATATTTAAAAATTATATATTTATTTAATTTCTGAAAATATATTACATAAAATGGAAAAATTCTTGAAGGACAACTATGTAATTTGGCTAGAAAATTCAGATCTTTGTTAATTATATTTAGTTTTAAAATGTTGTAAAATATAACATTGGCCATTTTACCTAGTTTTTAGTGTACAGATCAAAGGCGTGCATTATATTCAGTGTTGTACAGCCCTTATCACTTTCGATTCCCAGAAGTTTTTTGTCACCCAAACAGAAATTCTGTAACCTTTCAGGGTATTTTTTGGGAGAATGAAATACTATTAAGCATTGACTCCCCAGTACTTCCTCAACCTTGCCCCTAATAACCTCTAATCTGTTTTCTGTCTCTGTGAATTTTCCTGTTATCTGTATTTCATATAAGTGGAATCATCCACTATTCATCTTTTTATGTCAGACTTACTTCACTTAATATGTTTTCACACTTCATCTGTATTGGAGCATGTATCAGATGTTGTTCCTTTTTATGGTTCCATTGTGTAAATAGAACATGTTTTGTCTGCCCGTTTATCTGTTGAGGGATAGCTGAGTTTTTTCCTACCTTTTAGCTATTGTGAGTAAAGCTGAAACTAATTTTGATGTACAAATGTCTCTTTCAGCCCATGTTCTCAATTCTTTTGGGTTTATGTCTAGAAGTGAAATTGTTGCATCATGTGCTAATTCTCTTCAGCTTTACAAGGAACCACCAAACTATTTGCAACCACAGTGGTTGCATCATTTTAAATTCCAACCAGGAATGTGTGAGGGTTCTACATTTTCCACATCCTAGCCAACACTTTTTAGTTTCAATATTTTCATTGTAACCCCCCTTCTGGATGTGAACTGGTAACTCCTTGTGGTTTTGATCTGCACTCTCTCATAACCAATAGGGTGAGAATATTTTGATGTGCTTATTGGCAATTTGTATGTCCTCTTTGGTCTGTTTAATTCTTTTGTGCCATTTTACATTGGGTTTTGTTGTTGAGTTTTAGGGTTTCTATACATATTTTGGGCATTAAACCCTTATCACATGCGTGACATGCAAATATTTTTCCTATTCTGTTGATTGTCTTTTTAATTTTTTTTTTTAAAGGTTTCTTTATTTTGAGAGAGTGACAGACAGAGGGAGACAGAGAGCATAATCCCGGAGAGGGGCAGAGGAAGAAAATCTTTCAAACTGACTCCCTGCTGAGCAAGAAGCCTGACACAGAGCTTGATCCCACAACCCATGAAATCATGACCTGAGCCAAAACCAAGAGTCAGATGTTTGACTGACTGAGCCAGCTCGAGTGCCTCTTTTTACTACTTGATAATGTCCTTTGATTCACAAAAGGCTTTTTAAAAAAAAATTGATAAAATCAGATTTATCTCTTTTTTTCTTTTGTTGGGCATACTTTAGTGTCCTACCTAAGAATCCATTGTCAAATCCAAAGTAATGAAGATGAATCCTTTTGTTTTATTCTAAGGGTTTTATGGTTTATCTCAATATTTAGGTCACTGATCCATTCTGGGTTAGTTTTTTAATGTAGTGTAAGTTAGGGGTCCAGTTTCATTCTCTGGAATGTGAAGATCCAGTTGTGCCAACACCATTAGTTGAAGAGACTATTCTTTCCCCATTGAACAGACTTGGTGCTTTTGTCAAAAATCAGCCAGTAATAGATATATGGGTTTATGTTTATCGTGGACTCTGAATTTTATTTCATTGGTCTCTGTGCCTATCCTCTGCTGGTCTTTTACTTCCTTTTGTATTTCTTCTTACACTGGTCTCTTCCCTAAATTAATTAAGTGCACATCCCTCACAGTCTGGGTGTCCCAGTTATATTATCTGAGGACCTCTGAGGATATATCTTCAGTTTTTTTTGTTGTTTCAGTTTTTTCTCTTTTAAAGATATAAATGATGCCATCTATTTCTTATCATTTGTTGTGCATATACATATATATGTATAAATATGTGTTTATGTATATTTATATAAATATTTATGCAAACCAATGATAATACATAGTTTTACCCTTGTCAGTCTTTTAACTAGCCCTCTCTATATATAAGGGACAGATTTCAAGTAGTTGTTTATGGATCTGGAAATGGATATCTCTACCTTCAATGTGCTTATTATTTAAAAAAATATATTATTTGTTATTACATTGCTTATTTGCTCAGACACTGCCATGGGGTTGAGATAGTCCAATTCTGTTGATTGGTTAGGCTTCATTATACCCTGTTTGTTTTGTATAATCTCTTCTTCTTCTTCTTTTTTTTTTTTGTTTTCAAAAACTTTATATATTTGACAGAGAGAGAGATCACAAGTAGGCAGAGAGGCAGGCAGAGATAGAACGGGAAGCAGGATCCCCGCTAAGAGCCCAACACGGGGATCGATCCCAGGATCCTGAGATCATGACCTGAGCTGAAGGCGCAGACTTAATCCACTGAGCCACCCAGATGCCCCTCTTCTTTTTTTATATAGAAAATCTTCAGGTGATTAACAGCAGCAACAACAGAAAGTTGGCTGTAGGAAATGAGTAAAGAATTAAAAGGCTTTCATTAACCTGTGCATCTTGGTGACAGGTGCTTTCTGGCTATTGCCATTTTGAGTCACTGGAATCTCTGCTTATTGCACATGAAGGAATTAAAAATACAGCCTTCTCTATGTCTATAATTAGGAATATTGCTTGAATACTACCTTCTTGTTAGTGATACACCTTTTAAACAGTTTGCATATAAGAGGCCAATAGTTAAGAGTTGCCATTGCTCAATATTGATTCTCAATAATCACACACTAGGAAATCTCAATTTCGACAACAGGAGAGGGCCCAGGAAATTTTGTGGTCTCCTCTGCGGCTTTCTGGAAGTGTATGAACTAAGATGGGATGATGTTAGCGTTGTGTCTGTTGTACAGTGGCCGACTCATCGTGGCATGTGTCCAAGTGCATAGTTGCTCTCGGTTTTCTAAGGAGGCAGGGGAAGCCTCCTCAGTGACTTTTTGGATTCTCTTGGCCTCTCCTGCCTTTGAGCACTGAGCAGTTTGCTTATCCTCAGTTACAGCCAGGGCCTCTGGAGTGTGGGCATATTTGCCCAGCTCAGCTGCCACTGCCTGCTAAGTCAGAGCTCTTACAGATTGCCCCTTCTGGACTCAGACAGAGTAGTGCATTCTGGTTGTCAGATCCAGCTTTACAATAAGCCACTAAAGTGCCAGAATGATACACTTTGGTATTGGGGGTAACGACCTTCTTGTGGAGAAAACAGAACATTCTAAGGAGCCATGCAGCTAAACGTGATCTTCGTCACTTTGAAAACCTTCTCTAAAGTAGTTTCCCTATGGAGTTTGTCCAGAGATGTCCTTTGTTTAGAAACTAGCTTACTGTGAAGCCACAGCCACTGGGGGGCCTTGAGGCCATTTCAGGAGTTCCTTCCTTCCCTCCTTCATGTATTCTTTCTCTCACTCATGGGCTCTGAGATTACATCCTACCAAATTTTTGGGGGTGTTCTGGAACCAATTCCAGTGAGGATTGGGATTGGTTTCCTTGACAACACCAAACAATTCTTGGACACCAGGTGGGTGTCCTACAATTCAACTCACTACTGACATTGTCTACTCATATTAGATCTCTTAGGTTAACAGTTCAGTACTACCAGACTGACCCCCAAAGACACTTCCTACACTAGTTAACAGGCTGGGCTCCTGAGCAATCAGCTATATTGGCAGTTCCAACAATTTTCACCATAGGTTTCAGATGCCAGTAGCAAGTCCAGATTGTTACCTGTACTTCTTTCTGATCAACCAAAAAGAATTCAGAGGTTCCTACAAACCCCTCCTTTCCTGGGTTTCATTACTTTGCTAGAATGGCTCACAGAATTCAGAGAAATAGTTTACATACTAGATCACTGGTTTATTGTAAAAGGATATAACTCTGGTTCTCTTCTGAACTCCTGTCCCAGCCTTCCCTACAGTCCAGGAGTCTTCTTCTTTTTCCTTCTCAGTTCTCTAATTGTTTTTGCATTTTTGAATCTAAATATTTTCTTTTTGTAATAGAATCTGGGTCTTGCAAATGAGTGCATTGCCCTCCAGACTATTATTTCTGACAAGTGATTTTAAAAATCTGTTTGGAAGGTTAAGTCTAGGAAGCACTGTCTTTCCCCTCTAGGAAGCACTGTCTTTCTTCCTGATCAGTGGATAGTACTGGCTCCATGAGTTCAAGATCACATGGCAGCAAAAAGTTTTCTGGAAATAAAGACCTTATTCAGTAGAAATCATCCAGTAGGGGAATGAAAAAGAATGTGTTGTATGTGTTCACCAGTTAAAATGAATGACACAGATCTATGTATATCTTTATCTCAATGTAGAAATATCAGTGTTTAATGTTTAGTAGAATTATGTTTCTAAAGCGACAAATATAATTTCAGCTGCAAGATGGGTTCATGGACTTCTAATTAATTAATTAATTAATTTTTATATTTTATTTATTTATTTGACAGACAGAGATCACAAGTAGGCAGAGAGAGACAGGCAGAGAGAGAGGAGGAAACAGACTCCCCACTGAGCAGAGAGCCCGATGCGGGGCTCGATCCCAGGACCCTGAGATCATGACCCGAGCCGAAGGTAGAGGCTTAACCACTGAGCCACTCAGGCGCCCTTATTTATTTATTTATTTTAAGATTTATTTGAGAGAGAGAGGAAGTGGGGCGGGGGCAGAGGAAGAGGCAGACCCCTGCTGACCAGGGAGCCCAGTGGACTCAAGCTGGGGACCCAGAGATCATGACCTGAACTGAAGGCATCTAGATGCTTAAGCAACTGAGCCATGCAGGAGCCCCAGGTTCATGGACTTTTTAAAAACATTATTCAGTGTTTGAAGAAAGTTACAGTGTTTTTTTAGAAAAGAAAAAAAATTATCTCAATTTAATAGTCACTGCATTATCCTTCTATATGGATTATATATTTGGGAACAAAAATATAATCTTTCAAACAGGATCTCTCATGATTGCACTTCTTTATATCACTAAATAGGTGTTATGCTTATAACAGTTAATTAATCCAGTAAACATTCATCAAATGGTGGTATAAAGATACTAGATTGATAGTGACAGAATAGAAGTGATGTACTGATCATGCTCTGGGCTCTCAAGTACAGAGAAGGAAAATTAGATGGAGTCCATACTTACTACACTGAAATCTGACTTGTGGGGTGACTACTTTTATGTTACTTTTCATTTTCTTGAACCCATGAATGACTCAGCGTGTGTGTGTGTGTGTGTGTGTGTGTGTGTGTGTGTATGGTAGGAAGACAAAGCCCAAAGTGAGCCCTGGGAAGGGAATCAGTGGTGAGGGCTACTTATCCACAGCTGTCCAGGCTTGGCTGGACACCCCGGCCAATTTGCTCCTCCCTCCCTCATTCCCACACCTGTGCAATGCAGCAGAAAAAAAGGATCTGCTCATAAGGTAAACTATCTTCTCTTCTAGCATTTTTTTGTTTTTTTCTTCTCCTATCTCTTTGAAATGTAGAAATGTGCCACTTCCTAGAGCCTGGCTCAATAATCCCATCGTTTCTAATGAAAAGCCCTTAATTAAAGGATACCTACTCAACCAGGAAACCTTATAATATCATTTAAAAAAAAATTAGTCATGATATGCTAATTTTCCAAGAGCTTTCCACTTCTAACAGTTTTCTTTTATTGCCAATGGTTTAGACAAGAATTGGC
Organism: Mustela nigripes; assembly: GCF_022355385.1. NCBI lineage: Eukaryota > Metazoa > Chordata > Mammalia > Carnivora > Mustelidae > Mustela > Mustela nigripes. Next base: position 44,079 of record NW_026739484.1, read on the forward strand.
ATCTTGTTTAAAGTGACCCCCCCCCCAAAGAAAATATCCTGAAAACAAAACCCCAAAACAAACCATTGAATAATAAGGATCCAAACAGTCTAACCTAATTTTCTACTATATGACTTGACACATATATCACAAAATTCAATAATCATTATTTGGTTTTATTTTATGAAGATATGTACAGAAAAACAGTGTGACAACCAAAAAGGAAATGGTGCCAATTTAAACAACTTTCCAGTTTTCTGAGTATAGATTCTGTGTCTCTTTGGTTAGGTTTATTCCTAGGTATCTTATGGTTTTGGGTGCAATTGTAAATGGGATTGACTCCTTAATTTCTCTTTCTTCTGTCTTGTTGGTGTAGAGAAATGCAACTGATTTCTGTGCATTGATTTTATATCCTGACACTTTACTGAATTCCTGTATAAGTTCTAGCAGTTTTGGAGTGGAGTCTTTTGGGTTTTCCAGATATGGTATCATATCATCTGCGAAGAGTGATAATTTGACTTCTTCTTTGCCGATTTGGATGCCTTTAATTTCCTTTTGTTGTCTGATTGTCTGATTGCTGAGGCTAGGACCTCTAGTACTATGTTGAATAGCAGTGGTGATAATGGACATCCCTGCCGTGTTCCTGACCTTAGCGGAAAACCTTTCAGTTTTTCTCCATTGAGAATGATATTTGCGGTGGGTTTTTCATAGATGGCTTTGGATGATATTGAGGTATGTGCCCTCTATCCCTACACTTTGAAGAGTTTTGATCAGGAAGGGATGCTGTACTTTGTCAAATGCTTTTTCAGCATCTATTGAGAGTATCATATGGTTCTTGTTCTTTCTTTTATTGATGTGTTGTATCACATTGACTGATTTGCGGATGTTGAACCAACCTTGCAGCCCTGGAATAAATCCCACTTGGTCGTGGTGAATAATCTTTTTAATATACTGTTGAATCCTATTGGCTAGTATTTTGTTGAGTATTTTCACATCTGTGTTCATCAAGGATATTGGTCTATAGCTCTCTTTTTTGGTGGGATCCTTGTCTGGTTTTGGGTTAAACAACTTTCCAAAGAACCAAATGAGAGAATAATGGTGTGATTAACACATGTCTTTGAGTGACAAATTATACTTGATTTTGTTATGTGAATCCCAGCCTCTGCTAAGAATTTCTTAATATATACACATGATTACTTCTCTACACAAAAGATTATTTTTTTTCCATGAAAGAGCAAATTTAATTTTGGCTCAGGATGATAAAAGTTGCTAGTCCTTCACTGTCAGAGAATTTAGAGAATTTAGCTATGCTTAGAGCTGGCTTAGATAAAAGGTACAGAACTAAGGACTGAATCGTTGTACAAGGTCATGGCTGATACTGTTCTGGTGTGATGTGCCAGGGATAGGACTCATATCCTTAGGCAGATATGATTGGAGACAGGCTTAAATATACTCGAAGGCTAGCAGTCAGGCTGGTTCTCTGCAGAGACCACCAGGGACAGCAAATGGTTGGTTTTAAAAGGAACTAGGACGGACTACTTACAAGAATACTATGTACTGAATGTCGAAAGTAGGCATTGTGTGAACATAATCTCATTTAATCTTCAGAGTTACTCTTTGAAGTAAATCTTGGGAGCCCCCATTACGTGAAGAAAAGAGAGCTCAATGATGCCAAAGCCTTGGTTACAATAAAACAAAAGATGAGTTTAGGTGGTATCTACCTGAATTACAACAAATTCGGAATGTGAATTCCAGTGTGCTCTTCAGTCTGACAGTGACTGGCAACATGGCAGTGTTTATTTTTATTTTTATTTTTTTAAATTTTTTAATTTTTTATTTTTTATAAACATATATTTTTATCCCCAGGGGTACAGGTCTGTGAATCACCAGGTTTACACACTTCACAGCACTCACCAAAGCACATACCCTCCCCAATGTCCAAAATCCCACCCCCTTCTCCCTAACCCCCTCCCCCCAGCAACCCTCAGTTTGTTTTGTGAGATTAAGAGTCACTTATGGTTTGTCTCCCTCCCGATCCCATCTTGTTTCATTTATTCTTCTCCTACCCACTTAAGCCCCCATGTTGCATCATCACTTCCTCATATCAGGGAGATCATATGATAGTTGTCTTTCTCTGCTTGACTTATTTCGCTAAGCATGATACGCTCTAGTTCCATCCATGTTGTCACAAATGGCAAGATTTCATTTCTTTTGATGGCTGCATAGTATTCCATTGTGTATATATACCACATCTTCTTGATCCATTCATCTGTTGATGGACATCTAGGTTCTTTCCATAGTTTGGCTATTGTAGACATTGCTGCTATAAACATTCGGGTGCATGTGCCCCTTTGGATCACTACATTTGTATCTTTAGGGTAAATACCCAATAGTGCAATTGCTGGGTCATAGGGCAGTTCTATTTTCAACATTTTGAGGAACCTCCATGCTGTTTTCCAGAGTGGTTGCACCAGCTTGCATTCCCACCAACAGTGTAGGAGGGCTCCCCTTTCTCCGCATCCTCGCCAGCATCTGTCATTTCCTGACTTGTTGATTTTAGCCATTCTGACTGGTGTGAGGTGATATCTCATTGTGGTTTTGATTTGTATTTCCCTGATGCCGAGTGATATGGAGCACTTTTTCATGTGTCTGTTGGCCATCTGAATGTCTTCTTTGCAGAAATGTCTGTTCATGTCCTCAGCCCATTTCTTGATTGGATTATTTGTTCTTTGGGTGTTGAGTTTGCTAAGTTCTTTATAGATTCTGGACACTAGTCCTTTATCTGATATGTCATTTGCAAATATCTTCTCCCATTCTGTCAGTTGTCTTTTGGATTTAGTATTTTCTAACGACAAATGAAAATATACCCAGGATCATATAGATCATCCTGTTTTGTCTACCTAGGAGATTATATTCTCCCCCTCTCTTTTTTTCTTTTTTTCTTTTTTGGTTTCTGACCTCTTGTCTAGTGTGTATTTTCCCTAGGTTGTGATTGATATTTTTGATTTTGTTCTCTCATTGTTCCATTCTTCTCTGGGCAAAATGGAATTCACAGCAAAGGAAAGAACCAGTGGTAATACTCCCTGCCACATCAGGTCATGATCCTAGGGTCCTAGGTTTGAGCTCCATATCCCTGCTCAGTGAGGAGCTTGTTTCTCCCTCTTCCTCTGCTCTCTCAGGTAAATTAAAAAAAAAAAAAAATCTTTTAAAAATACACTCTGGGCCATAGATCTAATCAATATGCACATAAGTAAAATATCAGAGCTGGAATTCAGGATAATGATTATAAAGTTACTAGCTGGGCTTGAAAAAAAGCAAAAAAGACACTAGAGAATCTTTTTGTGGAGAAAAAAAATCTAACTAGTCCGAAATTAAAAGTGCTTTAACTGAGGTGTAGTCTAAAATGGATCCTCTAACAGCTAGGGTAAACGAGGTAGAAGAGAGAGTCAGTTATATAAGAAGACAAGGTGCTGGAAAGGAAGGAAGCTGAGGAAAAGAGAGAAAAACAACTAGAGAACCATGATAGGAGGCTTCAAGAAATCAGTGATGCCATAAAGTGAAACAACATCAGAATTACTGGGGTCCCAGAGGAAGAAGAAAGAGAAAGAAAAGGTTAATTGACCAAATCATAGCTGAGAGCTTTCCTACTCTGTGGAAGGAAACAGGCATTCAAGTTACAGAGAACCCTCCTCATAATCAATAAGAATAGATCAACACCCTGACATATAATAGTGAAACTGTATCTATTTCAGAGATAAAGAGAAAATCCTGAAGGCAGTTTGGAACAAGAGGTCCTTAAGGTACAAGGGTAGGAACAATAGATTGTCAGCAGACCTATCCACAGAGACCTGGCAGGTCAGATAGGGCTGGAATGATATATTCAAGGTACTAAATGAGAAAAACATGCTGCCAAGAATACTTTACTCAGTAAAACTGTCATTCGGAATGGCAGGAGAGATGAAGAGCTTTCAGGACAAACAGAAACTAAAAGAATTTGTGGACCCTAAACCATGAACGCCAGGAAAATAAAAACGATTTTAAGGACATATTATGAGCAACTGTATGTTAACAGATTAGGCAATGTGGAAGAAATGGATGCATTACCAGAAACTTATAAACTATTAAAGCAGAGACTGGCAGAAATGGAAAACCTGAACAAACTGATAGCCCACAAGGAAATTGAAGCAGTAATCAAAAATTTCCCAATAAATATGAGTCCAGAGCTGGTTGACTTGCCAGGGGAATTCTACTAAACATTTAAAGAAAAACTAACACCTGTTCTCCTGCAACTATTTTAAGAAATAGAAATGGAAGGAAAACTTCCTAACTCTATGAGGCCAAACCAGAGAAATATCACACCACAAAGGAGAATTACAGACCAATATTCCTGATGAACATGGATGCCAACATTCTCACCAAGTCACTAGCCAGTAGGATCCAGCAGTACATTCAAAGGATTATTACCACAACCAAGTAGGATTTATTCCTGAGCTGCAAGGTTGGTTCAACATTTGCAAATCAACCAGTGTGATACATCTCATTAATAGGACAGGACCCTTAGGATCCTCTCAATTAATGCAGAAAAAGCATTTGACAAAGTAAAACATCCTTTCTTGATTCAAACTTTCCAGTGTTGGGATAAACAGAACATACCTCAATAGCATAAAAGCCATCTTTGAAAAGCCCACAGTGAATAATATGCTCAGGGGGAAAATTCTGAGAGCTTTTCTCCTGAGGTCAGGAATATGGCAGGTTATATCTACTCTCACCACTGTTACTCAACATAGTAGTAGAAGTCCTAGCATCAGCAATCAGACAACAAAAAGTAATAAAAGACACTCATATTAGCCAACAGAAGTCAAACTCTCTCTTTGTCTTTGCAGATCACATGATATTCCATGTAGAAAACCCAAAAGACTCTATCCTCAAATCTCTAGAAATTGTACAGGAATTCAGCAATGTGGCAGGATAGAAAATCAATGAACAGAAGTCAGTTGCATTTCCATACACTAACACTGAGACAGAAGAAAGAGAAATGAAGGAATTAATCCCATTTACAATTGTACCAAAAACCATAAGATACCTAGGAATAAACCTGACCAAAGGGGCAAAGGATCTGTACTCTAAACACTACACTTATGAAAGAAATTGAGGAAGACACAAAGAAATGGAAAAGCATTCAATGCTCATAGATTGGAAGAACAAATATTATTAAAATGCCTGTGCTACCTAACAGTCTATATATTCATTGCAATCCCTATCAATATACCATCAACTTTTTTCCAGAGCAGGAACAAATAATCCTAAAATTTGTATGAAACCAAAAATGACCCTGAATAGGCAGAGGAATGTTGAAAATGAGAACGAAAGATGAGGACATCACAATGCTGTGATTTCAAGCTCTATCTTGCTAGAAATGTCTCCAAAGGAAAGGGAAGCTGAAGCAAAAATGAACTGTTGGGACTTCATCAAAATAAAAAGCTTCTGCACAGCAAAGGCAGCTATCAACAAAACTAAAAGGCAACTTATGGAATGGGAGAAGGTATTTGCAAATAACAGATCAAATGCTGGAATCCAAGACCTATAAAGAATGTACCAAATGCAACACCCAAAAAGCAAATAATCCAGTCAAGAAATGGGCAGAAGACATGAACAGACATTTCTGCAAAGAAGACATGCAGATGGCTAACAGACACAAAAAAAATGCTCCACATCACTTGGCTTCTGGGAAATACAAATCAAAACCACCAGTCAGAATGGTGAAAATTAACAAGACAGGAAACAACGAATGTTGGTGAGGATGTGGAGAAAAGGGAACCCTCTTACACTGGGTGGGAATGCAAACTGGTGCAGCCACTCTGGAAAACAGTATAGAGGTTCCTCAAGAAGTTAAAAATAGAGCTACTCTATAACCCAGCAATTGCCCTACTAGGTATTTACCCCGAAGATACAAATGCAGTGATCCAAAGGGGCACCTGTACCCCAACATTTTGGGGAGTGATGCCCACAGTAGCCAAACTAGAAAGAGCCTACGTGTCAATCAATAGATCAATGGATATATATATGTATATATATATATGCATTGGAATATTAGTCCGCCATCAGAATGGGTGAATAATTGCCATTTACATCTAGGTGGTTGGAACTGGAGGGTATCAGAATGGGTGAATAATTACCATTTACATCTAGGTCATTGGAACTGGAGGGTATTGGCTAAGCAAAATAAGTCATTCAGAGAAAGATTATCATTTAGTTTCACTCATTTGTGGAATATAATAAACAGTGCAGAAGATTATAGGGAAGCGAGGGGGAAAGTGAATCAGAGAAGTCATCAGAGAAGGGGAAAAAACCACGAGAGACTTTTAACTATAGGAAACAAACTGAGGATTGCTGGAGTGGAGGTGGGTGAAGGCAAGGGGTAATTGGGTGATGGGCATTAAGCAGGGCATGTAATTTGATCAGCAGTGAGTGTTATATACATCTGATGAATTTTTGAACGTGACATCTGAAATATGAAGTAGGATAGGTTGGGTAACTGAATTTATTTTTTAAAATACTTTATTTGAGAGAGAGAGACAGTGTGTATGTGGGAAGAACAGAGCATGAGCAGAGGTAGAGGGAGACATAGAAGCCCTGCTGAGCAGGGAGCCTGACACAGGACTTGATCCCAGGGCCCTGGGACCATGACCTGAACTGAAGGCAGCTGCTTAACCAACTGAGCCACCCAGGTGCCTGACTAACTGAATTTAAAAAAAAAAAAAAAAAAAGACTGGATAAAAATGCATCATCTTCTCCTAATTCATCTGACTTTTTCTTAAAACATGGATGGAATCATGTTTGTCTCATGGGATGAGCTATAAATATCATTTACTCTCTTAAATAAATTGCTTAGAAAATACCAAAAGCCACGTGAAGTGATGTCTGTTAGCTTGGAGGAATTTCAATAAAAATATTTTAAATTTTAAACAGAAAAAAATAGGTTATAAAAACTCAGTGGAACCTGAAAACTCTTTTGGAAAATATTGTAAAACAAAAATCTTTTCTGCTTCTTTCTGAATACCCTGTCCTACTGAAAACTGTAGAGGAAGCGTATTTATATAATGATTTCTGTAAACTACAGTGAATTAGCCACTTTCAGAACTATTTGTTGATTTATAAAAAGAAATATATAGAATCTAGGGGCATCATTTATTTCTATACATTTTTTAAAAATTAATATACTTTGTATTTTAGATTTTTAGGAAATTGAGTAGTGCTAGAGAGTCTGAATCTGGATATTTATACTTTGGTAATATTTTATGGAAAACCAAGGCTTTTTTCTTTGGAAATAGGACACTAAGAACTATGGAAAGAATTTTCTGAGGCTTTTTCATATAGAGCATCTGCTGTTCGTTTCTCTGGGTTTAGTTGATATTTCAAGGACCTTTATTTCTGCTTTCTGTCTTTACCGTCCAACCACCATTCTTAGGAAGTGAACTCTGGTTACTAATCCACATGTCTCAGAAAAAGGTGATAATTTGCAAGAAGTGTCACAAGGAAAAATCATGGCACCATTCAAGCTGCACTAATCTATTTAAATAAAATTCACACTTTCTGTTTCTAAAGTGGTTTGATAGGGGCATCATCAAAGCTGGAACACAGTGTATCCTGCTTACATGTAATGTGATGTTTAGAAATGTAGTGTGATGTTTCTTAGAAGTTGTTAAGTAGAGAAACATTTTC
>NW_026739485.1:0-42733 GCF_022355385.1 Mustela nigripes
TCTCTCTCTCTCTCTCTGGTCTTATCCCAGCCAAGCTGAACTCCTTTCTGTACTTGCAGATTACCTAATACCTGTGTTGTTTCAAAACCCATGTTTTTCATCACACTGACCTATCTACTTAGAATATATTTTGCATCTGTCTCTGTGTGAGCTAGGAATCCCTCTGGCAATAAATAACAGAAAAGCAACTAGTAGTTGTTTAAACAAATAAGGAAGAGGTCCATAGGTTGACATTTCAAGGTTGATACAATTGCCCAATAATGCCATCAGAGACCAAGGCCCTTTCTCTCTTATTTAGTGTGCAGACCTTCATCCTCCTCTTGTTGGTTCGTCTCAAGATGGTCACTGAATTCTCAGTCGTCACATTTCCATACAGGAAGAATGAGGAAAAACATTCAATGTGTGACTACTGAAATTTTTTCTTTTTATTAAGAAAGCAAAAGTTTTCCATAAACCCACTCTGCAGCACTTTTGCACTTACATGTCATTGGTCAGAATACCAAGCTAGACCCATGGCTTGAAGATGACTAGGGAGAAGGATGTTGCATAAGTAGTTAAGCCAATGAGCAGTGTCTGCAATGGTATGCTTGGTAAATATCTTTTCAATTTTTGAGACTGAACCCAAGAACTATATCCTAGGAATTTAGAATATGTATCATCATTAAATGAATATTCATTAAACACCCAATACATACCAGGTACTGTTCTGTTCTAGGCTCTGGGGATATAGCAATAAACAAAATCCTTCCCCTTGTGAAACTTCTATCCTAGTATTAACCCTTTGATCCAATATGTCTACTTCTAGTAATTAACCTTTCAGACTACTCTTCAAAAACCCAGGTACTCCAAAACCAGACACATAGATCAATGGAACAGAATAGAGATCCCAGAAATGGAACCTCAATTCTATAGTCAACTAATCTTTGACAAAGCAAGAAAGAATGTCCAATGGAAAAAAGACAGTCTCTTAAACAAGTGTTGGAAAAACTGGACAGCCACATGCAGAAAAATGAAACTGGACCATTTCCTTACACTATACACAAAAATAAACTCAAAAGAGTTGGTGAGGATGCAAGCTGGCATAACCACTCTGGGAAACAGAGTTATCTTCCATGTATGTTCGTTTTATTTAAGATTTTATTTATTTATTTGAAAGATATCACAAGTAGGCAGAGAGGCGGGCAGAGAGAGAGGAGGAGAAGCAGGCTCCCCACTGAGCAGAGAGCCCAAAGCGGGGCTCGAACCCAGGACCCTGTGATCATGACCTGAGCCGAAAGCAGAGGCTTTAACCCACTGAGCCACCCAGGTGCCCCTTCCATGTATGTTTTAATGAGAATAAAATGTAAAGTAAAATGTATAGTATAGTAAAATCACACTTTTAAAAGAAAATCCATAACAAATTCATGTGGAATCTCAAGGGACCCTAAATACATGAAATGGCTTTGAGAAGAAGAATAAATTTAGAGGACTCACACTCCTTGATTTCAAAAATATTACAAAACTATAGTAATCAAAACAGAGTGGTACTGGCATAAAGTTAGATACAGAGATCAATGAAAGAGAATAGAGAGCCCCAAAATAAATCCTTCCATGGATGATCGAATGGTCTTCAACAACGGCGCCAAGACCACGCAAGAGGGTAAAAACAGTCTTTTCAACCAAAGATGTTGGGAAAACTGGATACCACATACAAAAGAATGAAGCTGGACCCTTATCTTATAAAATATACAAAAATTAACACAAATTATTATATTCCATTATTTATTTCTTACGCAGTGCTATAGTACTACTATAAATTGTGGGTTATTGGGACGCCTGGGTGGCTCAGTTGGTTAAGCAGCTGCCTTCGGCTCAGGTCATGATCCCAGCGTCCTGGGATCGAGTCCCACATCGGGCTCCTTGCTCAGCAGGGAGCCTGCTTCTCCCTCTGCCTCTGCCTGCCATTCTGTCTGCCTGTGCTCGCTCTCTCCCCCTCTCTCTCTCTGATAAATAAATAAAATCTTTAAAAAAAAAAAAATTGTGGGTTATTTAATAACCCACAATTCAACTAATGGTTAAATAACCTTTAGGCATGACCAAAAAAACAAATAAATTAGAACATTTAAAGCTCTTAGAACATTGTTCAGTGTGTCTGTATAATATGTAGTATGTAATTACTAGCTATCATCTCTATTGTTGTTGTTAGGATTGTCTTTAACATCTGAGTAATTAAAGCTTGACATGTAATTTCAGCTTTTCCTATTCTTAAAATCTGACTCTACTGTTTCTCCTGGACTAAATATAACTCTCTAAAATGAAGATTCTGGGCCACCTGGATGGCTCAGTTTTAAGAATCCAGCTCTTTATTTCGGCTCAGGTGGTGATCTCAGGGTAGTGAGATTGAGCCCTGCATCGAGTTCTGCATTGGGCATGGAGTCTGCTTGAGATTCTCTCTTCCTCTGCCCCTAACCTGTATCACAATGTAGAATCCCATAAAAGACTATTTTTGGTTATCAGTACTCTTTAGAAATACAAAGAAGCAAATGGACTTTAACTTAAAAGATAAAACACTGAGGGGTGCCTGGGAGGGTCAGTTGCTTTAAGTGTCTGCCTGCAGATGAGGTCATGATCCCAGGCTCCTGGGATTGAGGCCCAAGTCTGGCTCCTTGCTCAGCAGGAAGTCTGTTTCTCCCTCTCGCTCTTCTTGCCAGGTCCCTGCTTGTGCTTTCTGTCAAATAAACAGTCTTAAAAAATAATAATAATAAACATAAAACATTGAGCTTTTTGATAATTTTGAGAAACTATATTAAGCATATTGTCTGAGTAGAAACAATCTGAGGGTTTGTTAGGCTTTTTATTTTTGTACATTCAAATATGTTTCCCACCAAAAATTAAAGAAGCTTAATGAGATAGCACAAAGTTGAAACACTGATCTTTGAGACTGTCTCTGGAGATACAGAGTGTCCGAACTCCCAAGTTTTCCTCAAGCTACTTGTGCCAAGATAAAGCAAATGCACTCTCTGCTAGAATGAATATAATAGGCCATTCATTAAACTTTCTGGCTTTGAAGGAGGTTAACATGTAATCAGCTGAAATGTGCTTGATTTCACTGTGAGAAGCTGCACTATCCTGATGGTTCTCTTCACCCACACAAAGTAAACTGAGTATAACAGTTGTTACCACTAGACAAGCTATATTCAGTCCCTGGCAAGCACTATACCAATACAACGGAAACATTTTTTTCTATGCATTTCTGTTAAGACCCATATAGGCCCTAATCCTATTTTCTCTCAATTCCAAAATAATCCTCCCTTGTTCTTAACGGGTTTTCCTGAATTTCCCTCCCTTGCTTTCTTTTCCAGGAACTGACTTTTTTCTTTCTCCTACTTTCCCTCCTATCTTATCCTTTTAACTCAGTAAATACAGTAAGTATTTGCAAAATACTTCAAACTTGTGTAGAACCTGTTCTCTTCTCTGTCAAGAACTTGTTACTCAGGTACCCTAACTTTCCTTATTTGGATGCCATTCTAGACCAAAGCCCAGAGCCCTTCTTCAGTCATTAAGATTCAAAAGATAAATATTCATTTTCATGGTTTTACGAAGGTTAACAGTTTAAAAAAAAACTTTCTTCCACATAACGTTATGTGTAAAACTACCCCAGGAAGCTGATAGCACAGAAATCACCAACCACATATTTTTTGGTGTGGAAGTTGAAGCTCAGGACAGTCAACTCAGTTATCCAGGACCTTATAACTGGGTCAGGGCTAGGACTCAGTGTCCTGACAACCAATCCAGTCACTTTTTCCTCTATACTCGCTTTTCCCTTTCCCAAGAAGAGAAACTCCATTTTGGGTGAAAGGAGCATTTTTGATAAAACTTACTATCTACTGTTATACTGAAGTGATGTTATTTCTCCTGAAGATAATCTCTCTGTCCACTCACTTAGCATCCTCCTGACACATCCTCAGCCTTCTCTTGGTATAATCACTTCTCACAGCACAATATTCAGCCTCTCCCTTTTCATTCGACCCTCCCACTCAGCATTTATAGAAGCAACATTTCATTTAAACTTGTTCAAATTCCTTTCCTCTTAAAGAAACTCCTTGTCACCCAACATGGCTCCAAAGACTGCCCTATCATTCTCCTTCCCTTCAGATGAACTCAGCAAAATTGGCTCTGGTTCTCAGTTTTCTTCTCACTCCACAAGCTGTCATCAGGCTTCTGCCCAACATAGACACCAAAAATGCTGGGTCCCAGTGTTCTCCTCCCTATAACTAGGGAGGAAAAAAAAAAAGATAATTCAATCTATTATTTGATTTCTCTGTGGCATTTGACATGGATAGCCAGGGGTTTAACAATAAAAATCTTTATAGATCATCTTTGTAATTTATAAGGCAACAAATTAATGCTTTTAATGTTAATAATCCCTTATCCTTTAAGTAATTAATCTTGCGAATAAGTATTTCTTTGTTTCTAGTTTCTTCTTTTTTATTTATTTTTTATTTTTTTTTTTATTTCTTTTCAGTGTACCAGAATTCATTGTTTATGCACCACACCCAGTGCTCCATACAATGCGTGCCCTCCATACTACCCACCACCAGGCTCACCCAACCTCCCACCCCCCACCCCTTCAAAACCCTCAGATTGTTTTTCAGAGTCCATAGTCTCTCGTGGTTCATTTCCCCCTCCAATCTCCCCCAACTCCCTTCTCCTCTCCATCTCCCCATGTCCTCCATGTTATTTCTCCACAAATTGCTCCGTGTTATTGCTCCACAAATAAGTGAAACCATATGATATTTGACTCTCTCTGCTTGACTTACTTCACTCAGCATAATCTCTTCCAGTCCCGTCCATGTTGCTACAAAAGTTGGGTATTCATCCTTTCTGATGGAGGCATAATACTCTGTAGTGTATACGGACTCCATCTTCCTTATCCATTCATCTGTTGAAGGGCATCTTGGTTCTTTCCACAGTTTGGTGACCATGGCCATTGCTGCTATAAACATTGGGGTACAGATGGCCTTTCTTTTCAGTACATCTGTATCTTTGGGGTAAATACCCAGTAGTGCAATTGCAGGGTCATAGGGAAGCTCTATTTTTAATTTCTTAAGGAATCTCCACACTGTTTTCCAAAGTGGCTGCACCAACTTGCATTCCCACCAACAGTGTAAGAGGGTTCCCCTTTCTCCACATCCTCTCCAACACACGTTGTTTATTGTATTGTTAATTTTGACCATTCTAATTGATGTAAGGTGGTATCTCAATGTGGTTTCTATTTGAATCTCCCTGATGGCTAGTGATGATGAACATTTTTTCATGTGTCTGATAGCCATTTGTATGTCTTCATTGGAGAAGTGTCTGTTCATTAGCAACAAGCCCTAATAACTCCAAATAGGAAAAATCTTCTTTTGACTCTTCCTTTCTTAAAAATGTCCTTTTGTCAGGGAGGGCTTAGAGATCCTACACACTCCTATGTTTCTCTCTCTGCTGAGCCTTTCTTATTCCATTGGCTTCCCCTCCCTATCAAGTAGACCCTGGGGTTCCTTGGGGCTCTGTTCTGGGCTCTTTTCTCTTTTCACCAACATATCCTATCTGGGTATTCTCATCCATTCCCATGGCATCAGCTTTCCCAACAAACTGAGAAATCTCTAATCAGTATAAGTAGTCCATCTCAGTAAACTGGCAGTGCCCCGATTGTTTCAGCTTTAACCTACAATAATAAATTCTGTACATCCTCATTGGACAGCTCACAATGAAACACTATAATCACATTTTCACATGTATGAGTACATTCATAGTTAAGAATAGAGATTATGAGAGACAGAGAGAGCGATAAAGAAATGACTTAGTTAGAATATAAGCTTTACTGCTCAGTGAGGAGATCTCAAAATGCAATGACTTAAATAAAAGAAAGTATTTTTCAATTATATGAAAGTCTAGGCTATAGTGGCCTTTGGCCTTTGGATGACTCAGGAACTCAGATGGTGTCTTGCTTGTTGCTCTGCCTTCTTTGACATGTGGCTTCCATCTTAAGGCCTACAACAGAAGCTATGAGTATAGCCATCATGCCCACATTCCAGCCAATGGTGAGGAAGGAAGGGGGAGCACAAAACCCAACTCGTCCTTTTGAAGTCATGAAAAGCTACAACCATCATTTTCACTCATAGTCCAATCACCAGAACATAGTCATATGCCACACTCAGCTTCAAGGGAGGAGGCTAGAAAATGAAAGTTTTCAGCTATGCAGCTTGTGTGCAGCTAAAACTCGGGAGTTCTGTTATTTTTTTAATGCTTTTATTTATTTATTTGAGAAAGAGAGCATGAGCCAGGGGGAGAGGCAAAGGGAGAGGAAAAGCAGGGAGCATGACCTGGGGTTCGATCCCAGGACCTTGGGATCATGACTTGAACCAAAGTCTAACACTGACTGAGCCACCCAGGCACCCCCTCAGGAGTTCTATTATTTAAGATTATAAAGATAGAATTGGAGAAGAGGGTCATAGGATACCACCAACAGTTTCTGCTGCATGGACGTGAAATGAGTGTTTCTGAAATCAATATCTCTTACTCATTCTGTTCATTACAATATTTCCTATTTTACTATATTCTAGATCACATTTTTTAAATCATACCATAGTTCATTGTGGATAATGACCCAAAATTTGAAAAATTTTGCTCTAAGCCTTTTGTGTCAAACATGGTAACAAGTAGCCACATGGCCTTTTGAGCACTCAACATGTGGCTAGTCTAAATTGATATGTGCTGTTAGTATAGAATCCCACACCAGATTTCAAAGACTTAGTACAAAAAAGAACGTGAAGTATCTTAGCAATTTTTATATTGATTAAATGTTGAAATGATAATATTTTAGCTATATTAAGTAAGATAGATAATCAAAATTAATTTAATTGTCGTATTTTTGTTTTTTAATGTGGCTACCAAAAAATGTAAAATTACATAGGAGGTTCATGTTGTATTTCTATTAAGTCATACTACTCTAAACTCTGGATGCAAACGTCAAACTCCCTTTGAAAATTAATACTTGAATATTCCATGAGTGCTTTCTTTTTTTTCTTTTTTCTTTTTTTCTTTTTAGAGAGAGTGTGTGCACATAGGCAGGGAGGGGCGAGGGGGAGAGAGAGAGAGAGAGAATCCCACAGACTTGTGCCCAGTGCAGAGTCTGACGTGGGGCTCCATCTCATGACCCTGAAACCATGACCCGAGCTGAAATCAAGAGTGGGACACTTAACCAGCTGAGCTACAAGGGTGCCCCTACAAGCACTTTCTAAAACCAGACTCCTTATCTTCCCAGCCCTCAGCCCTTCTTCTGTCCTTCGTTCCCACTCTGTATTCCCTCTGTTCCATTCAGTCAATTAAAGGCAACACAATTCACTCCATGACCAGCCAGGAAAACTGAAAGGCACATTTCATCACATACATATATTTGCTGTGTACTATAATTTTACCTCTTAAATAGGATATAAATGTATCAGTCTTTTTCTAATGTGATTATAAATGCCCTAGTTCGAAGATACCATCATTTCTCACCTACAATAATTGTATCAATTCCCAAACTGGCCCCTCTGCCTGGGGATTGTGTCCTTCCCATCAGTCTTCCAAATTTCAGTAAAAGCCGGAGAAGTGACTCCACTTATTACTCCCCACATACCTTACTACTGCCAACAATATCCTTTTTGATTTGAGGTCAGCTTGTTTCACCACTTTCCTCAACACATGGGCATTTTTTTCTATACCAAGTACTTTTCATTCCACTAAATGGGTCTTGATTTATTCTTATCTCCTGAGCCTTTGTATAAGTCATTCCTCATGTGCTTAGAATGCATTTTTCATCTCCTTCTTTCCTCTGGCTAAACACTACTCATACTTTAGAGCTTAATTAAAATTTTGCTTTGCCATAGATTTCCTTTCCAAAGTCCAAGAGAGGATTATGTGCCCCTCTTACGTGCTCCCACAGTATCCTGGACGTCAATAATAATTTTTGGCTACCAAAAGGATGAGATCATGTCATTTGAGACAGCATGAATGGACCTTGAGGGTATTGTGCTAAGTGAAATAAGTCAGACTGAGAAAGACAAATACCATATTATTTTACTCATAAGTGGAATCTTTTAAAAATGTGTAAAAAAACAAAAAGAAGAATGGGAACTATAAATTCAGAGAATAAACTGTATTCCCTACCTCCAGTGGGAGCTAGAGAAGGCATGACGGGCAAAATTGGTGAAGGGGAATGGGAGGTCCAGACTTCCAGCTATAAAATGAGTAAGTCATAGGAATAAAAGGCACAGCATAAGGCGTATCATCACTGATACTGTGTAGCAGTGTATAGGGACAGATAGGGACACTTGTAGTGGACATAGCATATTGTATAATGTATAAATTTGTCACTATGTTGTACACCTGAAACCAATGTAACAGGGTGTGTCAACTATACTCAAAAAGTAAATAGATAAGTATCCTTCCATAAAAGCCTATGTATAAAAGATATTTGTAGGAGCGCTAGATGCTTGAAAGAATCAGGAGAATGCTGTCTCGGTGGACACATTGCTCAGCAGTATGGGCAGCATGTGACACACTCCTAAAAGAAACATGCACAACAATTTTTGTTAACAGTGGTATCTGAGTGAACTAAACCATACCACTGATTTTAGTAAAACACCGTATTTAGCGCTCTGTGCTGCGTGTTATACACTCCATATAGGAACATGTCCACAAGGTGATCCTGGCAATCAACGCTGGCTTCATGAATGATTCATTGCACTGCTATTCCCAAATAAAAAGACACAAAATATGAAAAGGAATCAATCACAGTTGAAGAATATAATAACTAATGAAACTATACTAGAGGAAATCAAGAGAAGATTAGGAGATGCCAAAAAATATACCAGAGATCTGGAAGACAAGGTAAAAATAGAAAGCACCCAAGCTGAAGAGAAAAAAAGAAAAAAAAATTTAAAAAGAGGAAACATTAAGGAATCTTTTGTACAGGATCAAGTAAATCAAGTAAATAAACATTCATATTTCAGGGATCCAAATAAATAATAATGTTTGCCTCCTATATTTTTATTGCTTGCTTATTTGTCTGGTTTCACACCCATAGAACATAAGATCTTTGGGGGCATATCTGTTTCTACATAATTGACCACACCATCTCCATAATTTTGCATGATACCTAGCCCTACTAGGCTCAATGAATATTTATAAAACAACCAGATGGATGGATGGATGGATGGATGGATGAAATAGTTTACTTAATTAGAGATTGTTAGGTAGTAGCATATTTAGAAGGCTGTAACAAAATTTGTTTGTATAGTAGATTATAAATTGGGTTCTTTGTTATAAACAATAGGTCAAAGCTTTGCATTTTTTATTTATTTTTTATTTTATTTTTTTATAATTTTTTTTTGAGGTTCTGCTGCTTCTCTTTTCATCATTTCACTTTCTTAATACAGGAAAAATATTTCCCTATTATCATTCTTCCAGGGTCTGGCTCATCATCCACATTCAGGTACTATCCCTAAAGTCAAAAACTTATTACTGTAATCCAATACCATTTCCATAGGGAACTACTGAATTCTGAAAGTGCTTCAACATTGGAGTAGGCATATCTAATGGAGGACTCGCTCTGACTTGAAGTGAAATAGCTATTTTGAGCCTGTCCAGTGTTGCTTAAATTGTAGCTTCCCTTGCCAACTATTTAGGCAAGGGACGTGAGGAAAGCCTTAAAAGGAGCAGTGGGGAAATGGATGGAGGGAGAAGAGAGAGAAGGGGTTGAAGAGCCGCTTAGCTGCTTTACAGTAAAACCCAGAGAAAGGGAGCACTTAAGGGGAATGTGGATTTTATCCTTCCAGGAATTCTATTCACCCCACCCGGAAATAACCTTGACTGTAATTAGGCCAAGTAGAGCCATGACCCTTTCACAGAACATTCAGAAACCTCTGCTTTGTTTAGACACCATGTGTGGGTGGAACTTCCTGTTTGCACCGGGAGCAGCATAAAGCCTCCTTGCTCTGAGGAATGTTTGGGACCAGCCCAGTTGCAGGGAGCAGGGCACAATACAGCCTGGTCTCCTCAGGGCCCTTCTCCCTGCAGCATGGGGAAGAACACACTCGTTCATCCAAATCTTATTCTCCTCCTTCTGGTCTTCCTGCCTGCAGATGCCTCAGTCTCTGGAAAACCGTGAGTTTCACAGAGGATGTGAAGAATCTTTTCCTTAGAGGAGAATTCTTTGATTCTCATTTAGACTATTCATATGTCTTTCCCACGAAACTGTCATCTTCTTATCTCCAAGGTTTCCTCCAACGATGAGATTGCATAAATCTGGTTTATTCATTCTTTACTTACTCTTAATTATTTTTCTCCAACTCTGAACCTCTGACTTTATAAATTTTCTAGGGTTATACAAAGTTTTCTGAGGGGCATTGGCAGTTGATACTTTTAAAGGAATCAATTTTCAGATCCTCACATTCAGATTGATTTGCTCGAGACCAGGCTATTTATCCTTCCTTATTTCTTTCTTAATTGCCCATCTTCCACTTTATAAAAGAAAGACAAATCTTTCCCTCAATCAGATGTCACTGTGGAGCATTGTCCTAGAGTATAAAAATCTATAGGGTGGAATAATTTGAAACAACTGATGCTGACGTTGAGAAAGCAAAGGATTCTAACAATGAGGGAGAAAATTCTTTTGCAGATTACATGTGATGAATTCTTTGTTTCAACCAAGTTGAAGGGGGATCTAAAGGAAACACCAGCTGATAGGTGATTAGGAGCAATAGGTACAGGGTGATTTTTGGTACCTAATGCGGAAGGAGTTCTAAGAACTGGTAACAATGATATAATTGTTTTATCTGTATTTTATTTACTTTATGTAAATAATTTTTTGTGGCACTCATGTCCATAAAAACTAAAAATACCAACAGAATTAATGTTACGCCTCCTTTAATTCTCACAATTAAGGAATATCCATCCATGGATACAGAAAAAAAGCTCATTGTTCTTATTAAAGATGTGTTTCAAAAATATTTTTATTTTATATCTAATATGTATGAATATTATAATACATGTATTTTGTTTTGATCAGTTATAGACTAGTAAGACTTGAAAATAATTCAATCCAGAAGAAAATGTTTAACAGTTTTATGATTATATAAAGAGTTGAATTTAAATTAAGCATCCATATATAACATTACATATATATGAGTATATGTCTCTCTATATATATACATATATAGTTAATAAAGAAGCAAGAGCTATCCATAAATATATTTTGAAGCATAAAAATCTTGGGATAAACTTTTATGTAGTAAGTGGCATGGTAATTCAAGTTTACGAGGAAAAAAAAGGAAAGATGTTAAATTTCTGATCAAAAATAACCTTTTGGTGTACTTTTTAAGTAGGTCATACTGGGTATTTTATCACTAATATTTAAGAATCCATCGAAAACTTATAGAAGACTAAGTTTTAACTTAAAATTTCATCAAAAATATTGTCTTTTGTTATTGTTTGTGATAAAAATGTAGACGTTTACTTGAAAATATGTAAGGAATGCATAGTGTCTAAAAATTATTTTAGGAATTCTGTAAGCAAAAAAGTTTGAAAACTACGTAGTCAAAATTATATATGAGGATATTGGCAAAGCTTCTGTTCTAGTTGATGGGTTACCAAAACCCAAAATTCCATCACTAGAAGGCCATTTTTGGGTGGAGCCATTGTATAGCCATGAGTTGAATGCCAAATATTTAAAATGCGAACAGCCAGGGTTAGATAACATGAAGATTTCATTAGTTACTTATAACTGAGACTTTAAACTAATGACTCATTTTCTTTGAGACTCGGATTCCACATCTGTAACGTGGAAGCAAGTATTTGCCTTATCATTTTCACAGGGTTGTTGAATATATATATCCAATGAAAATACTGTTTATTGATCGATTTTTGTAGTGTCTCTCCTGAGACTTTGCTTGCTTTTTATAGCAATCCTCGTGTAAAATAGATTTACAACATGAATAAACATAATTAGCATATTTTTATTTGAATTCAGATGCTTGCATATTGTGTTCCTTAAAGTGAAGTATCCTAGCAAATTTTAATCTATTTAAAGCTCACTTCCAGCAAAATGTTCACTGCCATGGCACTGGTGATGAACAGGGAATAATTCTCACGCATGCCATTCAACAGCAGAGACCAATGTCATGTTCATCAATATATCCTCTCTTGGTATCAAACTAATGGTAGTAACAATCATCGTGTTGGAAAATAGTGCTGGTCACAGCAATACCTGTCCTCCTGCACTTTCCGCTAACTGGACTCCCCCATTGCAGGCAGTACATGGTCCTGGTCCCCTCCCTGCTCCACTCTGAAACTCCTGAGAAGGGTTGCCTCCTTCTGAGCTACCTGAATGAGACAGTGACTGTGAGTGCTTCCTTGGAGTCTGTCAGGGAGAACAAGAGCCTCTTCACTGACCTGGTGGTAGAGAAGGACTTATTCCACTGTGTCTCCTTCACTGTGAGTATGCCTGTTTGACTTCATATACTTGATTCTACTGGTTAGGATAATAGGCATCTAGAATTCAGTCAAGATAAAGCTTGGAGAGCCTGGCAAAGACTTCAGAAAGAAATGTAAGTGTGGCAGCTGTGTGTAGAAATTAAGAAGCAATGCATGAATTTCCAATGGGGGACAAATACTTAGAGGCATATTAAAAAGCAACTTGATGATCAAAGAAAATTTCTTTTAGCCAGGAGGAAAAAGCAGTATGCACTAGACAAAAGGAAAATGTGACTTCTTAACATTAAAATGGAAAAAATATTAATAAAGCAAGCCGGATTAACCCATGACTTAAGCCTCCAGTGGGGGTCTGGCAGGAACACATCAGCCCATATTAAACAGGGAAAATTGTAGAAATTACCATAAGCCAATATCCACTATCTCTTCAGAGTTGCCCATATGTAAAATGCTTACAGCCTACGGCCAATAAAATATGGTAGCCTCATTTCCCATAGACTTAAATATGCTTCTGCCATGCCCTTTTAACACAGAACATCAACTTGGTAAAGTTCATCATATAATTGAATCAAGACATATTGGCTGATCTATAAGGAGATGTAAGTCTCAATTACAAACTCTTTTCTGATGTATTTTCCCCCACCTTCTGTTCTGTCTCCCCATTTGTAAAATAACAGAAGTAATTCCTGTCCATGCCAACTTCCCCTGATGAAAATGAGGGGGTGTAGTAAAAGGACCAGATCTCCAGGGAGGAGAGGAACAAAGAGTGGAGGAGGAAACTTGCAAGACTGAATGGGTTCTTATGGCCTGTCCTATATTTCAGGTCCCAAGATCTCCATCCAATGAAGAGGTCATGTTCCTCACTATCCAAGTGAAAGGACCAACCCAAGAATTCAAAAGGCGGACCACAGTGGTGGTTAAAAACGAAGAGAATTTGGTCTTTGTCCAGACAGACAAGCCCATCTACAAACCAGGGCAGACAGGTACAAAAAGGCCCTATAGTCAAAACAACTCCCAAAAGGAAAGACCTTCCTTCCCCGCATCTTCCCCAGTTAATGGCTCTATAGCCCTGGTTCTTTAAGAGGTTTTTTTTTTTTTTTTTTTTTTTTTTTTTCTATCAACTGCTAAGCCTGATTTAAGGTTTCTGGGACTCATGGAAAATATTTCTGTTTCAGTGAAGTTCCGTGTTGTTGCGTTGGATGAAAACTTTCACCCCTTGAATGAGTTGGTAAGTCTCCGAATCTCCTATCTAAAATCATTATTATCTGTGTAAACAATCTGGATGGTGGGGGAAGATACGGTGAGAAAGAAACCGGTATCATTAGCAGTGGTTTCTGCCATTACAATAGTGCATGATCCTCGTTTAAACCAGAATCTCAGGTCAAGGAAGTAGCTAGTTCTTTCCACCTTGGTACTGGTACTTAGTTGTCACACAATCAAACTTACTCTTTATAAAGTTCTCCACTAGGCAAATTAGAAAGATATATTAAGTAATAGACATGGCCTACACCATGAAATAAGTTAAATTCAAAAACTTCTCAAAGTTTTAGAATTTTTCTAAACACACCTACCAGAACCTCTTCTGTCAAGGAAGAGTATAATCAGTGTTTGTTCTTTGAGACTAACACCTGATTCTTATAAGAAACAACTCTTTCAATTTTAATGCAGACATCAAAGCAGAAAGTCTTAATTTTTCTCTCCCAAATGCACTGCTTCACTACATCTTCTTATCTCAGAGGCAATTCTTTTCTTCTAATCCTAAAACAAAAGCTTATCTTGGGGCACTTGGGTGGCTCAGTTGGTTAAGTAACCCACTCTTGATTTTGGTTCAGGTCGTGATCTCAAGGGTCCTGAGATCAAGTCCAGTGTCAGGCTCTGTGTTTAGTGAGGAGTTCGCTTGAGGATTCTCCCTCTCCCTCTCTCTCTGGCCCTCCTCCCACTCCCACTCACTCCCTCTAAAATAAATAAATAAATCTCTAAAAAAAAAAAAGATTATTGCATAATCCCTATTTCCTCTCTTTCTCTCATACCTACATCCACTTTGTCAAAAAATCATGCTAGCTTGAAATATATCCATACTATTTCTATTTCCAACAACCTGAATTGCCACAATCTTCATCCTGGCCAATATCACCTCTAAACAAAGCTGTTGCAGTAACCTTGAAGCTGATCTAGTTTCTACTTCCATTCCTCTATCTAAAATAAACACCTCATCCATCATTCTGGCAGCCTTACCCTGCTTCATTTTGCTTCTCAATGTTTCAATACCTAATATAAAGTGTGTGTGTGTGTGTGTGTGTGTACACATATATATGTTTATCGTACATTTTTTTATCTTTGAGATATAGGATTGATACCATATCAATATCAAATTATATATATAAAATATTAAGTATATATAAAATATATATCTCTCAGACATGTGTATGTGTGTATATATATGTGTATGTGTGTGTGTTTCTTATATATCGATCCCTATTAGAATACAAGCTCCATGAGAGCAAATATATCATTCTTTTGTATATTGCTATACTTCTAGCACCTAGAATGACGTACAGTGCATGGTAACACTTAATAAATATTAGTTTTTTTTTAATGACTAACCACTGATAGTAAAGGAGCTATTCTTCCTCTTTAGTCTTAGAACTAAGAATTCCATGACCATCTCAGTATTTGGGACTAAGTACAAGTCTCACAGTTCCATTAGTTTATTTCTTAATCCATAAAATTTCATAACAAAGGAGTGTTCCTCACAGGATCCTTTAAGTATTTAAGTAATATTAGTAAATCCCATTCTAAATGAGTGGCTATGCATATGGATATTTGTTGCTCATAGCTTAATAAGTTCTTAACATTATTTATTAATTGCTTAAAATAGATTAATTGAAAGTTTGGTAAAATTTTTTAAATTTAATGTTAATTTAATTTTTTAAATTTAATGTTATTTTTTCAGTGTTCCAAGATTCATTGTTTATGCACCACACCCAATGCTCCATGTAATACGTGCCCTCCTTAATACCCACCACCAGGTTCACCCATCCCCTCCCCTCCAAAACCCTCAGTTTGTTTCTCAGAGTCCACAGTCTCTATGGTTCGTCTCCCCCTAAGTTTTGTAAAATTTAACCCAGACTCTTTTTTCTGTTTTACTACAAAAGCTGTCTTGTTTATAAATCAGAACTGAGAATATTTGAGAATAATTCTGCATTCCTTTATTTCTCTTTTGCCTTTCAGATTCCACTAGTATACATTCAGGTAAGCAACATGAAACATTCCATAAACAGAATTAAATAAATTTAGAGAAAATGCTCTTATTTGAGAGGTTCTTACAGCATACCAGAAACTTGTCATTAAGGGAGAAATGATTGAGCTCACACAGCACTAGATGGTTCTAACATTTTTCCTCCCCACCCCTCACCACCACCCCATTGGTTCTCTTTGTGGATAACATAGGAGTTTCCATAGATTGCTTTTATTGTCTCTAATGCTCTAAGCTTTGTAAGTTACAATTACTGTATCCATAGGACCCGAAAGGAAATCGCATCGCACAATGGCAGAAACTCCTATTAGAGAATGGTCTCAAGCAATTGAGCTTTCCCCTCTCGTCAGAGCCCTTTCAGGGCTCTTATGAGGTGGTGGTACAGAAGGAATCAGGTGGAGTGACAACACACGCCTTCACTGTGGAGGAATTTGGTATGGATTATGAAAAGTCATGGAGCATTTTCTTCATATCTAAACTTCTAGAGCCTAGTGTTGGTGCTTATTTAGAGTCCTTCTGTTTTCTATGTGTGAGGTTGAGCTTTGAGGAGAATCAATTATATTTAACTCCAATGAGACTGTCAGTGATCGGTGCATAGAACTTCTCATAGCTTGGTTATTTTTTGTAATAATTTTTAATCTCAAAAAATATGTAGAACATCCTTGTTTTAGATAAGTCTTCCATAATTCATTAAGGATACAGTCCTTCTATCAGAATATCCATTTTAGGGGTACCTAAATGGTGAGGGGTGGCCCAGTCAGTTAAGCATCTGTCTTGGGCTCAGTTCATGATCCCAGGGATCCCTGCCCAGTAGGGCGTCTGCTTATTCCTCTCCCTCTTCCCCTACCCCTGCTTTTGCTCACTTTCTTTCAAATAATTAATTAAAATCTTAAAAAAAAAAAAAAGAATATCCATTGATAGTAAGGTGGTTGTATTGGAAAGTATAGCTACCTTTTCAGAGCCCTAAAATATTATTAGGGAGTTTTACTGAAAATACTAAATCCCCCCAAATTGAAAAATAATCACTAACTTCCTTTTTCTCCAATAAACAGTGCTTCCCAAGTTTGAAGTGCAAATAACAATGCCAAAGATAATCACTATCTTGGAAGAAGATGTGAATGTGTCAGTATGTGGCCTGTGAGTTTATATATTTTTTAATCTTTTGAGAGCATTATATAAAGGAGACTCACCATTTGGGATATTTTGACTCATTTTTTTTAGGAGCAGTGAAAGTACAAATACTTTAAGTACTTGGGATCATCCTATCTCTGGAATGTTCCTCACCTGTTGTTTTTCTATTTTTCCTTTCATGGCCTTATCAGTATTATTATAACTATCATGGGGCAAACAACTGTTCTTAGAGAAGCTATCTACAGTGGTTGATTCTGAAAGTGACAAAGCTATACACACACATACACACACACAAATGGAACAATGTTGAAGAGTATAGTGACTTTTCCTTCTGTAGAGGAAATTCTGTCATCAACAGATCATTTACCTGACCTTGCATACATAGTAGAAAAACAGCTTAGATTCAGAATTTGTAGTGATAGACATATTACCAAAATCTCAGCTGAGTCATCGGTCTACCAAAGGCATGTCACACACCTCTCAGCACTGCCATTTTTACTGATGGGACTGGACACAATCTCTCAGCTTGGTCCTTTCCAACCTTGAAAATTCGTGTTTCTAAAAATCTCATACCCTTCTCCAGTAGTCCAGGGGTAACACTAGCAGAAAACACTAGCAGAAAGCAGCCCCAGCACTGAAGAAACCAGCTCTGCCTAAAGACCACACATGTAATGCGCCCACAGTTCACCTGGGTCCCTGCACTGTCTCAGAGCAATTGCCACCAAGTTCCTGATCCTATATAACGGGTGAGCCCATACTCTTGCAAATAAAGATAGGTAGGGACGGAAACAAATACCCTCGAAAACACACTAACCATCAATGACTTACATGTATATATGCCACAACCCCATTTTTATAAAAAGTAGACAAGTTAAACTCCATATAAATAGAGAGCTACACATTGGAAGAGGATAATGGAAGGAAACACCATCATAGTCATAGTTTGTATTCCTAGGTAGAATTGAGGTCCTCTTCTCTCTCTCATTTTCGTTTTGTTGATACTGCATTTTTTTCTTTTAAGAACAGGTGTAGCTTTAGTAATAAATACATCTTTTTAAAGATGGAATTAAAAATAAAAAATTAAGGGGAAAAAGATATGATCAAAGACTGTAGTCAATTTTAGCATGTGGCACTGGATATTTTTTTTTCAGTGTAACAGTATTCATTGTTTGTGCACCACACCCAGTGCTCCATGCAATACGTGCCCTCTCTAATACCCACCACCTGGTTCCCCCAAACTCCCACCCCCCGCCCCTTCATAACCCTCAGATTGTTTTTCAGAGTCCATAGTCTCTCATGGTTTACCTCCCCTTCCAATTACCCTCAACTCCCTTCTCCTCTCCATCTCCCCTTGTCCTCCATGCTGAGTGAAATAAGTCAGGCACTGGAGATTTTTTAAAAAAGAGTCATAACTTAGCGTACTTGCTCTCAACACTGTGCTCTCAGCCTGCAGAGATTAGAAGTACAGAGTGTAAAAACATACTATTGCTAAGAGGGGAATGGAAATAAGTAGAAAATGGAGATGTTCAATGTCTGCTTTGACTCATTTGGCAATGTTCTTATGACAGATACACATATGGGAAGCCCGTCCCGGGACATATGACTATGAGAGTGTGCAGAAAGTACAGTAACCCTTCTCACTGCTATAGTGGAGAGTCACAGGCTGTCTGTGAGAAATTCAGTCACCAGGTAGGTGAAAAACTGTTCTTTCCAGGGACTAACAATGGAGACATTGTTAATAAGCAATGAATTACAACATGGTCCTAACTCAGGAAGAGAGCAATCTGTAAGGGAATTCTATGTTGGCTGCAGTGATTTTTAAATATCAGTGATTCAGCACAATAGGAATTATTTATTTCTTGTAATTTTCCACTGTGGGTGTTCCTGGCTCACCAAGCTCCCAGGATAATGAAAGTTGAGCAACCTCCAATACTTGGCATCCAGAGCTGCCTTGGGCATCTACTTGTATGAAGGAAGAAGAAAAAGCATTACACCTGTTAATCACTTTGGCTGGGAAGGGTATATGTTTTGCTTTTTTTCCATGAGCAAGAACTTGTCAGATAGCCCTTCCGAGGGCTCACAGAGATAGGAAACTGAGTCTCCAGATGGGCAGTCCCTTCCCAGCAACAGTTGGATACTATGGAAGGGGAGCTCAACTTGTGAAAAATTAGCTCCCTGCTATAGTAGGATTACCCACAAATTTTTAAGACATTTTCTATCACATTAACTCTAGGGAATATCAGATGCTAAGAAATATATCCATTATAAACCAGATACTATTATGAAATGCAATCATAATTAATCTCTAGAGAATATGTATTGTATTCTTGTCATAGAAGATCCCAGGTTATATTGTCCCCAAAAAATCCCACTGGATTAATCAACGACTGATCTGTCCAGTATTGTGTTTTTGTATTTTATCCCCACCTAGCTAAACAGCCAGGGTTGTGTCTCTCAGCAAGTAAAAACCAGGATCTTCCAGATGAAGAGACAAGGGTATGAAATGAAACTTGAAGTGGAGGCCAAGATCCAAGAAGAAGGAACAGGTTTGCATACCACGTGGGTATGGGAGAAAAAAAATGAACATGGATTTATTTCCTTTGCTGAACTATAAACTGCAATGGAAGTAATGTAAGAAGTTCAGGGAGATCATCCTTCCAGAAAAACTTATTTTTTTCTTTTCTTTTTTTCCAGGGGTAGAATTAACTGGAAAAAGATCCATTGAAATAACAACAACCATAACCAAACTTTCATTCATAAAAGTGGACCCATACTTTAGACGAGGGATCCCCTTCTTTGGGCAGGTGAAGTATTTTCTAAGTCACAAATCAAATTGTGACTTAATAAGCATATTATATTCTGCTTAATCACTTAATAAGCATATTATATTCTGCTAAAATCAGACCTGGTTTATTATCTATTGATTAGCATAACCAAAAGTGTAAAACCACATAAAAATAAATCTGTTCTTCTGAAATTAGTATATGAAATCTACAAAATTATTCTAAAACACCATCAAAATTTTTTTCACCTTTAGAACAACATTGTTAGGGCGCCTGGGTGGCTCAGTGGGTTAAGCCGCTGCCTTCGGCTC
Source organism: Mustela nigripes (assembly GCF_022355385.1). Classification (NCBI taxonomy): domain Eukaryota; kingdom Metazoa; phylum Chordata; class Mammalia; order Carnivora; family Mustelidae; genus Mustela; species Mustela nigripes. The sequence goes on from NW_026739485.1 coordinate 19,980, forward strand.
AGGTCATGATCTCAGGGTCCTGGGATCGAGTCCCGCATCGGGCTCTCTGCTCAGCAGGGAGCCTGCTTCCTCCTCTCTCTCTGCCTGCCTCTCTGCCTACTTGTGTTCTGTCAAATAAATAAAAATTTAAAAAAAAAAAAAATTTTTAGAACAACATTGTTAGATATCACTCAGTCTTTCCTTGGTTTACCAGTAGTCTCGGATTTTTATATTTTGTCACAAGAAAATATTTTCTCAGAAATTATGGTGGCCTTTTAAATTATCATGCTGTTACTAACTTTGTATGGAAATGAGTGGGTAGGCAGCTTTTTTATTTTGAAGTATAAAATATTCTACTGTACCTGGTGTTTCTTTCATGGATATTATATTTACATTATTTTCTCTATAATTTTCTCTATAAAGCAGGAACACATTTTTAAAAAACTGTACACAAAAGGATAAAATATTTCTATTTAAGGCTTCCAGATTTTATAAATATAAATTTTCTCATGTATCTACAAAATATCTGGTATTGTTATTTTTTGTATTATAAGCAGATGTGCAGATGGATCTTTCTGACTCCAGAAGTCTGAGATGGCAGATTTATGCCATCCCAGGACCCTGGGATCCTGACCTGAGCAGAAAGCAGAGGCTTTAACCCACTGAGCCATCCAGGCGCCCCTGTGTGTCATATTCTTAATGGAAATGTTATGAGGTTGTAGGTGTGGAGACCAAAGCAGAGAGGGACGAGACCCCACTACAGAGGGGTGGAGTATGTTTTAGAATGTTTTGATTATGTTATGACAGCAAAAGATTTGAGAAATTTTTGTCACTTCCCAAAATGAACAGTCCATTTATTTTAAATTTCTGAGAGGTATAGTGTATTTTTTGATACTTCATTCCTGCTAAATAACTACCCCATTAGTCATAAGACTCTTTCATCAAAAGAGAATCAGAATTTTGTACCTATCCTTGAATTTGTACGTGCAGCTAATATTTCATTGGCAAACTGAGATTTTATTAATCAATTACAAATATGGATCCAAGTCTCCCAATTGTGCTTCCTTCTACCAAAAGTAGCTTTAATGAAAAAGAATCATCATCTTTACAATCTGAATCAGATCATTTCATCTACTGAGTTCAATAATAGCAATAATTTGACTTTACGCCCTTATGTAATACTGTATGATTCTATTCAACTTTGCATTTCTCACATGGAAAGTCCCTCATAATATCTGCCTACCTTCCAAAAGTTTGAAAGTCTGGATTGAGAAGCAGATGTATAAAAAAACAACTAGAAAAGTATACAAAGTAATGTATTAGCAATTGCTATCTTTTGCACTTATATTTTAGAACGCTAATCCACAGAAAGTTAAGGGTCGGTCATAAAAAATAAGTGTTTGGAGCTCAGTTAAATTTGGCTAAGGAGTTAAAAATTTTCATTACTATCTGGCACTTGTTGCTCTGTAACTCTCCAAGAGTTCTATATAGTACATGGCATTTCCAAAATATCCACCGAATCCTTTTTTCAGGTCACCCCTATCATCAGCTCCATAATTCTTAATCTTTTCACACTGCTTTATTTTATTTTATTTGGAGGAGAAAAGGAGCAGGGGAGAGGAAGAGAGAGTGGAGTGTGGAGCTCAATCCCACAAATCTGAGATCAACCTGAGCTGAAATCAAGAAGCAGTTGATTAACTGACTGAGCCACCCAGGCATCCCCACAATGCTTTATTTTTTGTCTTAGGGCTGATTACTACTAAATAAATATATATCATCTATGTGTTTATTTAACATATATCTCTTTTCTATGACAGCAGGAACCTTGCTTTGTTCACCACTGTTAGCCTCAATGCCTGGAACCACGTCCAGTATATAGGACATAATAAATATTTGTGATAAAATGAATGTTTGGTGAATACTGGGTATTAATCATATAACTGATCCACAGATTTTAATCTTCAGGTGCAACTAGTGGATGGGAAAGGTGTCCCCATGCCAGATGAACTTGTCTTCATCACAGCAAATGAAGCTAACTATAACTCCAATGCCACCACTGATGAGCATGGCCTCGTTCAGTTCTCTATCAACACCACCAACATTACGGGTACCTCTCTCACTGTCAGGGTAAGTTTGAGGAGAAGTTACCAATGACATGAAATAGTCTTGGAAATAAGGTTGCAGCCTAAAGGTGATGATACTTCCAAGTTGTGTTTAGTCCTATGGAAACAATCAATCAATAAATAAACAAACAAACATAACACCCTTCAGTTTTCAGGGTTGTGGGATTAAATGTGATGTTTAATTTCTTTTTTAACAGTTGATGTGTTTTTTTGAAATAAAAATAAATAAAAATTTACATATAAGAAATGATAACACAAGCTCCCTTTACCTTGGCTTTCATTGTAAAAGTCCAGTTCAACATCACTAGCATTTGCTTTCGAGCATATATACTCTCAATTGTTTTTTCTACTTTATTTTTGTCCTGCTATTCTAGTGTTTCTCCAGATTTTTTTTAATCCCCATATAATTTACTTTGTATAGCATAGAAATGTAGATATACAGTAAGAGATATATGGCTATACAATAGATATTACATAATAATGATAAATAAACAGGATAAATAGTATATTATATTGACTGCACTTAAAATAGATGGCATGAAAGCCCATATCTTCTTTTTTTTTAATCTTTTGTATTTAATTTTTTTAACTTTATTTTTCCACTGTTTTAAAATTCATTGTTTATGCATCACACCCAGTGCTCCATGCAAAACGTGTCCTCCTTAATACCCACGAGCAGCTAGTTTTTTTTGTTTTTTTGTTTTGTTTTATTTCTTTTCAGCATAACAGAATTCATTGCTTATGCACTACACCCAATGCTCCATGCAATACGTGCCCTCCATAATACCCACCACCTCGCTCCCCCAACCTCCAACCCCCCAGACCTTCAAAACCCTCAGATATCTTCTAATAATTAAAAATTGAGCATTCATTCATTTATTCGATCAAGAAGTGTCTTGGATATTTTCTATGTGCTAGGCAGTGTTCTCAACCTGAAAATAAAAATATTATTTTTAGGGGCACCGGTGGCTCAGTGGGTTAAGCCTCTGCCTTTGGCTTAGGTCATGATCTCAGGTCCTGGGATCGAGCTCACATCTGGGCTCTCTGCTCAGTGGGGAACCTGCTTCCCTCCCACCCCACACCCCACCTGCCTCTCTGCCTTCTTGTGATCTTTCTCTCTGTCAAATAAATAAATTAAATCTTTTTCAAAAAATTATTTTTAAATGCTCCCTCTTTTTGATAATCATTTACTGTTATCACTAGAACATATATTAAAATATAAATGAAAGTGTTTTGCTGACACAAGGATTCATTCAAATCGCTTGGGAGGCGAGGATAAGAATAAGGAATAAGGAATAACTTCTACATAGAGAAAAGTTGCACTGCAACTCAAATAGCGCCTATAAACCTTGAGAGTCCAGAACCACAGAAAGCTTTAAAAATAACCAGCCCTAGGACAGCCCAAGAGAGAGCGATGTCAGTTAATTCATCAACTCAACTCATGAACCAAAGCCATTGACAGAAAGTGTTCTCAGACCCCTATGGCTGCAGTATCACATTTATTCATAGTACCTATTTGAAACCCATCATAAATAGGTTTCTGGAATGTTGTTCTTCAGTTTCTGGAGAGTATTTAATCTCCTCAATGAGGTTTTATATTTCCAGCCTCTCTGTCGGCATAGGTAAAGTGGCCCCAAAAATGCCGAGCACATTAAGCAGAGCAAAAAAAAATGCCTCCATGTATGCACTTCAGAAATTTAAACACCAACCCAAGGAGCCTCTGCAGGGTTAAGGTCTGCAATACAGATAAACACTCTCTCACTTTTTACTGTGGAGCAAAAGCTTTCTAAGTACTAGTTAAGGGAGGACAGTGAACTAATGTAGTTTTGTGACAATGCTGATTCTCTATGACATACAATCTAGAAAATAATATTGTTTTTTAAATTCATTAGGTCAGACACAAGGATCCTAGTCCCTGTTACGTCTACCAGTGGCTGTCGGCAGAGTACGAAGAAGCTGATCACACTGCTGATCTTGTATTTTCCCCAAGCAAGAGTTTTGTCCACCTAGAGCCCATGCCTGGTGAACTGCCCTGCGGCCAAACTCAGACAGTTCGAGCACATTATATTCTGAGTGGACAGGTCCTGCAGGAGCTGAAGGAACTCGTGTTCTATTATCTGGTAAGAAGGAAGGCCACTTCATTGACTCACCCATAAGCAAAAGTCCTCTGTGAGGCAAGGAATTAGGAAATTCTTTTAGCCATCACTACTTTGACTTATTATCCAAGTTCCTGTTGAAAGTTCGACTTCTCTTAGGGCTAATTATTGCCAGCTGGAGCTCAGTACAACAAACATAACGCATGAAGGGCAGGACGTGGGGTACAAGATTTCTGCCAGGCAAACAAAATTTCTTTTCCTTTCGTTTTTTGCAGATCATGGCAAAGGGAGGCATTGTCCGAAATGGGATGCACGTGCTGCCTGTGGAACAGGGAAATAGTGAGTATTTCCACAATTGTACGTCTCTGCCCCACTTTGACATAGTCAGCGTTAAGTTGCAGAAATACCAGAAAAAGTTTCAAATAAACGGTGGTGATTTCCATCAAACTCCAATAAATGAGAAGTTGAGAGGAGAAAAAAAGAATGGGTGTTTGTTTGTTCGTCCATTTTGCCCTTTATGAAATATTTTTCTTTTCCTTCAGCTTCTTCTGTTCAGATTACTTAAAATGTTGAGGTTGTTGTTTTAGAATCTATGCTTATTCCAGATTTTCAAACCATAAATATTCATGGAGCTTCTTCTCAAAATGACATTTTAGAACTATTTCAGAAGACAGAGAGAATGCTTGGAATGCTTGGAATGCTTCCTAGGCACTAGGTCTTTGGCTGAGTCATTTCTATCTTTGTATCATATTTCCTTTTTGAAGATAGTTCTGATTTATGGAAAGTTGCATTAGATACTTCCACCATTGAATTGGACTCTCGCCATGAACAAATATGCAGCAATATAAACCTGTGACGTCTTCTGCTCTTCTAAAGAAGTTTGAAAACCACTTATAAGAAAACTATCTGTGAGCTACTCTCTTAACTATCAGTGAGCTACTATTTTGATGCATCTTCATAGCAACAGAAAAGCACCATTGTAGCCTTATTTACAGAACTTTAATATGACTATGTAGGTATCAAAAAACAACTATCAAAGGAGCACAGTATTCCCCTTAAGAAAAAAAAGTAGAATATTTTGTTCATAGAAAGTTAAAGAAGATAGAAGGATAAATACAATGTGCTGAACTCTGACGATTACATCACACAACTTCATGTTCTAGTTCCCTCCTCTCGTGTGAAGTCTAGATCAAATAGTAGCCAAGTGGATGTCTCCATATCCTCAGATAGCATCAGAACTTTACAGAGATGAGCTAAAGCTGAAAATTGGTGTGAAATCATTATATGATTTATGAGAGAACACTTCAATAAAATTTTCTCTAAAGCTAGAGTTCTTAGCGGTAGAGAATTCTTAGACATAAATATTCATTTATCACATCTACTTTTTCTTTTATCTGTTATACCAACTAATAGAAACAGTCATTCACTGGCCCAGGCTCCTAAAAATGGCTCTGTGCAACAGAAAAATTTCATTTCAGCCCCGGGGAGTTGTCTAAGCCATAATCACCTCCTCGTTCTCTCTGTGCTCCAGTGAATGGCCATTTTTCCGTGTCAGTCCCCGTGGAGACAGACATTGCTCCCATCGCTCGATTGCTCCTCTTCACCATTTTACCTGATGGGGAAGTGGTCGGGGATTCTGCAAAATACGAGGTTGAAAACTGTCTAGCCAACAAGGTGGGTTTCTTTATCATGAAATTTTCAACATTTAAAACCAAAAGTTGCTGTTATTATCAATTACGTTCTGCATGTGGACACTGGGGCCAAAGGAATTAAATGAATTTTCCAGAGATTCCCGGCAGGGTAATGGCAGAGTCACACTAAGAAGACATGTCATTTGACTCTTGGTTCAAAATTCTCATGCATTGTCTCTTACTATATGATACAGTTCAGAATACCTTGTTCCTTTCTATGATGAAGTGTTGGAAAATATGTAAGTAAGTTTTTAAGGCTACTAAAGAGCCAAAAGAAAAATACAAGAGCATCTAGAACCATTTGCGTTCCACCCACACTTGATAAACACCTTACCATGTGCCAAAGGTAAAAAATGACGTCTCAAATTTAACAATTTATAAGAATAATTAGATATCATTATAATGGCTCAACTGACTCTTGAGCATCAGAATGATGTGTAAGGGACAAAAAGCCCCAAGACTCACATGGTGCCAACCATCACCAAGTCAGAGTGAGCGTATATTGAACGTGAGGAACCCTCGGGAAATGCTTGTGAATGCACAGTTAAATCAGGACATTTGTTTTTTCGACTGTTCTCCCCAATTCCATAGGTGGACCTGAGCTTCCGCCCAGCGCAAAGTCTTCCGGCTTTACATGCCCACCTGCGAGTTTCAGCTTCTCCTCAATCCCTGTGCGCCCTCCGTGCGGTGGACCAAAGTGTGCTGCTCATGAAGCCTGAAGCAGAGCTGTCAGCAGCCTCGGTGAGTTCCCAGCAGCCTTGGGGGTCAGGAAAGGCCACACAAGGGGCTCAGAGCAAGGAGAAATGCCTACCTGAGTAAGATCGGATCTATTAAAATTTTATTTATCTAGGAGTTCATAGTTTTTATCTCCTTCATGGGCACTTTTTTGATAAGAAATATATTACATTTGAATACATATATATTTATTTACATAATTTTATATACATGCTTATACAAACATATGTATGTATATGTTTTATATACATATTAATAAAATCAAGCACCATTCAAAGTTCCTGAAATCCTGGAGCTTGATGAAACCAGTAATAGTCATTTTCAAGCTAGTTGTAATGTTTGAAAAAGCCTAACAAAAGTGGTGCACTGACCTGCACTAAAACTGATATTAAATATCAGATTTCTGTTTTTATAAGAATTATAGCAAACAGTGTATGTCCCAAGATGAACACCATTTCTAAAGGAAGAAACAATATCTCTGATGAATAAAAATTTGGAAAAATGAATTACTTTCATTTACCAATTATGTGGGTAAATGAAATCCTTTAAAATGTTGGGTGAAGAGAAGAAATAGCACAAGCGTGTGGCTGGAGTAGAACAATGAGAAACAACCACACGAACTAACATTAGTCCGCTTACATCTTCCAATTTTCAATAGAAAGTCAGTTGAAATAACCTCGGTATTTTTTTTTTCTTACTATCAAAATTTTACAAAAGGAAATTAATATTTTACTCCCTGAAAAAGAAAGTTATAAGAAAAGACATTTAACATTTTGGTCCTTCCAAATGAAATTTAATCGAAAATATTAGAATTCTTCTAAAGGAAGTATTAAGTACATTTCAATGGGAACAAGAGGATATGTGGGAAAATAATGATGTTTTATGTTTACATAACATAATTTTATAGTTCTCAGGGGGGTTTTCTAAATTATAACAGTGTTGGCAGATAGAGAAGGCAGAATGTCCTTCCCATTGATTTTCTTAATTAAAAAAAAGCAGAAACTTTTAGGTAGTTAACAGTAGACTTGGGGTAGAACACTAGCCCAATCCTCCCAGCCTTGATAACATTTTACTAATGAAACACTTCACTCCCAACAGCATAAGCCATCCATTCAACACATATTTATTTAGTGTCTGCTGCGTTCTAGGTGTGCCCACTGTTTGCTGAAGTGCTGCGGATCTAGTAGTGACCTATTAAAAAGACAAAAAGCCATGCTTTCTTGGGACTTGTGTTTCCAAAGATGAGATAGATAGTAACACATGATACGCTTTGGAGAAAATAGCAGAGCAGGGAGGTGGGGAATAGTAAGACAGAGCTACCTTTGAGAGAGCATTTAATTTCATTACCCTACTTACTTGGCCAAGCAGTTTTAAACCCCTCTGAACATAACACAGTGCACTATCAACATTTTTACATCTCTCTTCCCCTTCCCTTTCAAATGAATTTGGAAACATCATTTCCAGTACTTTATGTGCTGTGTGAAGGTCTGGAGCATTTTGTTCCCATGAATAATACCTAAGAAAATCTATCCTGTCCTACTTAGAGGACATAGGCTTATTCATGTGCCAGTTTAGAACATAAGTTCATTAACTTTGTTACACACTAGGTCAGTTGCAAACCACAAGGAGAGACAAAGCCATCATTTCATTCTATCATCCTGAAATTTTATACTATGTCTCAAATACAGCAGACATCAATTTATCTCAAAGTTTTATTCCATTCTAGTATGGAGTCTAGTGTTTGCCTCTGAACTTTGTAACAAATTATTGTGGTCTTTGAGTACTCAGATGGGAATGTTTAGGCTTTTTTTCTCTCTCTCTCTTAAAAACAGCTTTGAAATCATCTCTGCAAATTACTGAAGCAACACTGGCACTCAAAGACTGATGGTGATTATACTTTTCTCTTTGCATTTAAAAAGAATAAGCCACAAGTAAGTTTGTCCTTTTGTCCTTTGCATTTGTACAGGTTTATAACCTGCTACCCATGAAGGACCTCACTGGTTTCCCTGGAAGCTTGCATCAGCAGGAGGAAGATGAGAGAGACTGTGTCAATCACCATAATGTCTATATCAACGGGGTCATGTATTCCCCTGTGTCAAATACAAATGAAAAAGATATGTATAGCTTCCTACAGGTAAATTCCTTATACAATAGATGATCCCTTCTAAAGATTTACAAAATATTATATATGAAAAAATTATTTATTATAATTTCTTCATATCATAATTGAAGGTACTAGGACACAGAGAGGTCAAGTGACTTCTCCAAGGTCACTGATAGTTGCAGATCTGCTAATAGCAACAGAGTCAAGGCTAGAATTTTTTGGACTAGTAATCAAGTATTTTTTTAAATTTAAATTTTAATTTTTTTAATTTAATTTTCCTGAAATTCATTGCCTTGTGCTATTTATAAAAATCATATATATAAAATATTACTGTTAAAAGAATCCTAACAACAGAATAAAATTACCTCCATATGTATACCAATATCCCTTCTACAGATGTGAACATTGAAAGTTTAGTATTAAGTTAATTGAATTATTTGTGAAATGCAATGAAATGTGTGCCCATATATATTTTAGAATACTTAGATACTGATTAGGTGATAATCTCGTTCACAGGATATGGGCTTAAAGGTGTTCACCAACACAAAGATTCACAAACCCAAAGTATGTTCACAACCTGAACACAAAGCAATATACTCATCTCGAAGACTATTCGCTTCTCCAGGTAAAGAACTAATAAAAGTTAATATCCTTAGTCAAATAAAAGAATATTTTAAAAGATCAAATGTGATAAAATTAACCAAAAAGTCCCTGTGATTCAGATATATTAAAGTCCTTGCTCAAGATCACATAGTGATACAAACCCCAAATTTCTGACTGTGTCAAACCCCCACATCCTGAAGAGAATACAAAGCAGACTGAGATGTTTTCTGAGAGGTACAGTAACATCGTGTGTCGACTTTTAAAAAAAGAAAGAGAGAGAGAGGCAGATAAGCAAAATAAAAGAAAGGGTTAATTCTCACTGAGCAATTGGGAAAGTCATTCCTAAAAGAATCTGCCTCTAGTAAATGGAGATGTGGGAATGGGTGAGGTTGAGAAGAAAAGATAATTTCCAGAGGATTGGTATAAACTGAAACAGAAATGTTCACAAGTTGGGACTACATTCTCACTGGTTAGATAAGGAAGCTCTAACTTACCAAAATTAACAGCCAATATTCATGTTGAAGTCACATTCATTTGTCAATGAAATGGATTACTTTACTGATGAATCAGATAGTAACCAACCACTTATTTCTAGTCTGATTTTGTCAAATCATGGAATGTGTCAAAAATCAAAGAAAGCGTTTGGTGAAAATTAACTGGTTATGTGGAATTTAAGTAAATATTATATATTTTTATTACTTATAAATAAAAGTCTACCATCCTTTACAGTAGAATTTATAGTAAACTTATGTATGTACAAGGTATATATATATATGTACAAACTTTTTTCAGAGAACTGATTGTTGACTATTTACCAGTACACCATTAACAGAAGGTAAATAGGTGAAAAGACCTGACTGACTTTCTGGCACATGTCGAAATAAAGAATTTTTTTAATCCTTGATCCCTCACTCCTATAAACTTTCTCAGAGCCATTGTCTTCATGTTTGGGTATGATGTTTCTTTGATCCCAAAGAGGAACACACTAAATGGAAACTGAGTCTTCTCCTCCTCCTAACACACTTCCTATCATTTTCCTCTTGAGACAGAGTGCAGTGACCACAGAGGACTCTTTTTCTGCTCCATAGGCCATCCCAAGCTCCTTCTGCCTCTAGGCCTCTGCCCTCTGCTTGTGACTCTTTTCTTCCAGCTCACTTAGAACTCATCTAAGACTCCAGGAGTCAGCAAAAATATCACCTCCTCAAGGAAGCTTTCCATTATCACCCAAGCATCCTCTCTTGGTTTTTGTCTATTCTATCACCCTATTTATTTCTTCTGTAGAATGTATTATAATCTCTTTATCTGTGTATTTATTATTTCTGTCTCCCCCCCACCCACCATAGTTGTATCTGAATTGCAAAAAGGCAATGAATTTACGGAGATGGCCCTTGTTTCCGAGGCTCCCCCAGAGACTGTGCGAAAGTACTTCCCTGAGACGTGGATCTGGGACTTGCTGGTGTTAGAGTAAGTAACTTTCTTTATATAAAAAGGCAATGATATAGACTTCTCACAATTTTCCATTTTTAGCCAATTTTTCAATATCCAAGTATCTCTTAGACACATTGCATCAGAGCTAAGAAATTTTGCACACGGTTAATTCTAACACTTCCAGAAAATGGGAATAAGGAGTAAATATGACCAGGCCCTGCAGAGACTAACACCTATATGAGATTCTTCACTGGCCAACAATCTTGAGTTAAAAACAGAATCAGTCAGGCCAACTACACACCGTAGTAGTACAATTAAAACTTTAAAAAGCCTGCCTTCATTAGAACAGCATTTTAAAGAGTAAAATTTAAGAGCAATCTCAAAATACATATTTATTTCATAACAATAGTGTCTATACTAGAAAATGCTATAATTCTGTGTCTATAGGAAATTCTGATAAAGACTAGAATTGAAAACAGAATTGGAAGTAAAGGACTTCTTACATTTTCCCACTTTGAGTCTTGATGATACTCTCCTTTATTGACATTTCTACTGGGTGCATAAGTCATGACAATAGAATTATTTATAGGGATTCTCTTCCTAGAAAGGATTTCTTTAACTGCTCACTTTCTGTTCTTCACATTGCCATCCTCCCCAGCTCATCAGGAGTGGCCGAAGTAGGAGTAAGAGTCCCTGATACCATCACGGAGTGGAAGGCAGGGGCCTTCTGCCTGTCCAATGTCACTGGACTTGGTCTCTCTCTTCCTGCCTCCTTCCAAGCCTTCCAGCCCTTCTTTGTGGAACTCACAATGCCCTACTCTGTGATCCGTGGAGAGGCCTTCACACTCAAGGCCACTGTCCTCAACTACCTTCCCAAATGCATCCAGGTAAAGACCTCTCTTTTCTAAATTGAACACAGGTATAGCAGTCAAGTAAATTAAAAATCCTATTCTTTGAAATACTGACAAGCTTCTGTGTATAAAGGGCTCTTACCCGAGGAGGAATACTCTCAGAGATATTCAGATGTGATAGAAGCTATGGTTGCTGATATTTCCATATACTTGCAACTTCAAACAAGCTTCTGACCCTTGCCCATAAGATTAGGAAGTTTTCACAATATGAAGATTCCTGACATAGCAAACAAAAATCAGTAGACTTCATTCTCATGTCCTAGATCCAAGTTTTTGACTTGTATGTTCCATATATTTAACTTTTGTATATCATCATAAAGCATTAATTAGATTAAGCCTTACTTTGAAAGTTATTTGTGAGCATCTTACCTCTGCTGAACCCATAACAGTTTATAAATCTTGAACACTCTGCTGGGAGAGCTGAGGGAATGGTCAAGATTCCAGGCCAAAGAAGTAGAAGTTCTGCAGGCAGGGGCGTTCTACTTTTCCTGACCTCTTGTGTCACCCCACAAAAGAGCAGATTAAAATACAAAGATTTCAATGTCAGATCCACTGTTAGGTAGTCAGTCTATGTTTAGATCAGCTTCAGTAGTAGGCAACTTAATATCTAAGCAGTCCCCCAATATGCTTTTTTTCAAACCATTCTACCTTTGGTTCTCTTCTCCCTCTAATCTGTCTTTTTGTCTCACCTGGGGTTTCAGGTTAGTGTGCAGCTAGAACTGAATCCTGCATTCCTAGTCCAGGAGAAGGAACAAGAGTCTCACTGCATCTGTGGGAACGGCCGACAAACCGTGTCCTGGGCAGTAAGGCCAAAGGCATTAGGTGAGGAACAGTCTCCTAGAGACAATTCTCTACTCAAGGATTGTATATATCAGTTGGATCCTTACATCTAGTGCTACTTCCCTCAGGCAAAGACCATGCCCCCCCCCCCATACACACACCCCATCCCTGCTGCCACTGCCTTGTAGATACTTTTTCCTTTGTCTTTTATTCTAGGATGTCTAGAAGACTTATCCCCTCCCTTCGCTTGCCTCCATCTATCTCTGCCTTGGATTCTCAGGGTCCCTAGCCTCTAGTTGCTGCTGCTTCCATTCCTGCTCCTGTGTTTTCATAAAACAACAACAAAAAAAAGGTTACAAAGTATTGAACACTTAACAAATCTTGAGGTTTGGAGACATGGAGAAAGAAGGAGATGGTGCTCATCTGTATTGCCCCTTTTTTAGGAAATGTGAATTTCACCGTGAGTGCAGAGGCACTGGAGTCTCAAGAGCTATGTGGGACTGAGGTGGTGGTGGTCCCTGAATATGGCAAGAAGGACACCATTATTAAGTCCCTGCTGGTTGAAGTAAGTAAGCCTACCTATTTGGTAGGTCACCATGAGCCAATAAAAACAATGGTGCGTTGAAGGTTCCAAGTTTTAGATAAGAAGGGTGAAATAATACATAAAGCACATAAGATTATAAATAATACTTAAGTACATAAGAATATTTCACAATAGTCTCTCTTCTCTCTCTTTATCTCTCAATCTCTATCTTTCTCTCTTGATATTTACATAATTTTTCCTCATTTTCTCCTCTCTGTTCTTCATATTGCTTATACTTAACAATTCTTTATGTGATACAATTGGAAGTCAGCTCCAATTCTTCTCTTCCTGATCAGGAAATTGGTGGTTCCACTATCAACATAATTGTCCATTCTCACCTCTACCTTTCTTTCTTTCCACCTACAGCCTGAAGGACTAGAGAAGGAAGCAACATTTAATTCCCTGCTCTGCCCATCAGGTAAGAGTCATTCATCATAATTAGAATAGCACTGACTAAAGTTTCTATAATATTTAAAGTTGAGAGAATCCTATATCTTATTCCTACACCTCCCTATGAGCTTGACCCATTTGATAAATGAGGCAACTAGTTCCTAGAGAAGCCACATAATTTGATCAGGAGACTATCCCTAGCCCATGCTTTCCAAATTTTTACCTGTTATAGCACTTTTACAAACACCCAGATGTCCTTCTATGTATGACATGGTTACATAGGCAATGGTTACATAGGCAATGAATATTGCCAAAAGCAATGTTTCCTTGAATATTTGGTTACATACCATATGGGTAGCCAAATTCAAGCCACCTCATCATTGAGTTTTGCATAGGCAAGAGCATTTGATAATGGGACCATGCTGTGTCCTAAAGAAAGAATAGTCTCAGCCTATACCATTATTGTCATATCATTATTTGTTTGATGCCAATCTTGTACCTAATGTTCTATCAGTCATTTGAGAAGATACTAAAGAAACTCACAGTAGAAGATATAACTTTATTTTGGTGGAGAGTGTTCTAGTCTAAACAAAAACACAGAATGTTAATACACTAAGAAAGTTATCAGCACAGTATGTTCTCACCTCAAACAATGTCAAATCAATATCATACATGTCTTTTTGCCTTTCTCTTCAGTTTATATAATATTCAGTTTATATAATATTTATATATATATTTCTTTTCTCTTTGTATAATAAGCAGTTCTGTTTATTATGCTTATTATACTCTCAAGACTTCAAATATATAAAATGTGTTCTAAAAACACAATTGCCTGGTTGTTTAGCCTTATTTTAAAATTTAAGTAAGTTTGCCACCAAATCCTTTAATCTTGGTATGTCTTCCATTACTGAGTTCTTCATTTTTTATTTATTTCTTATGTATCTAGGGCTAATCATCAAGTAGTTCTATTAAAATTAACTTAATTTCCCATGTAATACAAAAATATATTCTCCTTTACAAAATAAAACTTCATATTAAAGGGAAACTTTTTCAATACTTCAATGATCATCCATATATGTTTAGAAATACTGTGCACATGAATGTTTACATATGTGATTTATATAACTGGTATATGTTTCATTCTGTAACTAACATTTATAACTTTTTACTGAGCAACCTATTTTAGAAATCTAGCCATATTAAATTATAGAAGTAGGTAATCTTTTTCAGTCCCTTTTAATTCCATACTATCAATATATCATGGTTCTGATTGTTTTTTAGCTATTGATCAATTTTTTTAAACTATTTGCCAGAATGAATGAATGAATGAATGAATGCCTCCTTATATATACATGCAAGTATATTTAAGGTAGATAACAAAATGTGAAATTTCTAACAGGGAACATGTATATTCTTAAATTTTAATAGAACTTAAAAACCTTTCTTTTATTACCTAAATGTGTTAATAGTCTCACCAGTTTATATTGTGCTGCACAATCACCATCATCTTTAACCATCAGAGTTTTCAATTTTCATGAAAAATTTGCATGAAAAATAGTGTTGTTTCTATCTTAATTTCTATACTCACAAGTGAATATGAGCTTATTTTTACATATTCATGAATGACTTCATATCCTTTGACCATTCAGGTTCTAGTGGTTTGTCTTTTTTTCTGCTTCATCTGTATGACACTGATTTTTTATCAAATAAGTTGCAATTTTTTTCGCTTGGCAATTTGTCTTTTACCTTTGTTTATGGCATCTGTTTTCTTATTTTTTTGAATGAAGGTAAGAGAGGTTTCTTTAACATATGAATAATATATATGCAAGTATGTCTTACAGATATATCTCTTATTATAGTTTTATGTGATAAGAACACTTAATGTGAGATCTATCTTATTAACAAGTTTTTAAGTGTAAAGTATGATACTGTTAATAGTAGGCACTGTTCTAGAATGTATGTTGGTACAGCCACTCTGGAAAACAAAATGGAAACTCCTCAAAAAATTAAAAATGAGCTACCCTATGACCTAGCAATTGCACTACTGGGTATTTACCCCAAAGATATAAATGACATGATCCAAAGGGATACTTGCCCCCCAATGTTTAGAGCAGCAATGTCCACAATAGCCAAACTATGGAGCGAGCCCAGATGTCCATCGACAGATTAATGGATAAAAAAAGACATGGTGTATATATATTTATATAATGCAATATTACTTGGCCATCAAAAAATTAAATCTTACATTTGCAACAATGTAGATGGAACTAAAAGGTAGTATGCTAAGCAAAATAAGTCAGTCAGAGAAAAGCAATTATCATGGGATCTCACTGATATGTAGAATTTAAGAAACAAAAGAGAGGATCATAGAGGAAGGGAGGGAAAAATAAAATAAGACAAAATGGGATAGGGAGACAAACCATAAGAGACTCTTAACTAGGGGAAACATGGGTGGCTGGGTGGTTTAGTGAGTTAAGCATCTTCCTTCAGCTCAGGTCATGGTCCCAGGTCCTGAAATCAAACCCCACATCACAGTCCCTGCTCAGTGGGGAGTCTGCTTCTCTCTCTCGCTTTGCCCCTCTCCCCTGCTTGTGCTGTCTTAAAATCTTAAAGGAAAAAAAAAAAAAAAACTGCAGGAAGCCCACTTAGGGTTCCTGGAAGGGAGGGGGATGGGAGGATGGGGTCACTGGGTGATGGGCATTAAGGAGGGCACGTGGTGGAATGAGCCCTGGGTGTTATATAAATATGACTGATGAAACTGAGCTCTGCTTCTGAAACTAACAATGCACTATATGTTAATCAATTGAATTTAAATTAAATAGTAGGCACTGTTCTCTACAACATAATCCTCTTGCATAACTGAAATTTTGTACCCTTTGACAAAAATTCAATATTAATTTCATGAGGAAAGGCGGGCAGCATGAAAATAAATACATTTCTCTTTCATCATCCTGAAATTTACCAGGACTAAAACGGCGGTACATATATGCCTGTCACCAGCAATTATTTTATTTTCAGTGAGTCAAACGTTGTTCATCTTCACCCCCCCACACACACTCTCACATCTTCCACAAAAATACTATCTTCATATCTGGTGAAATTTGATGGCAGTGAGGACAGAGCATTATTATAGAATTCAGAAACTTTCAGAGATTTTTTTCTTTGCTTATGTATACATTAGGGTTTTTTTCATTACACTGTTGAATAAAGAAGTTAGAGATGAACACTAAAGAGATCATCTTGGGATAACCATCTCATGCTAGCCACAGGATGACCACAACAGAGTCACAACATCATGGACACTTCTCAATCTGTAGCCTTCTTTTGGAATATACTCTACATATGGGGGAAAAGAGGGATGAGGAAGGAGAATTTCTGGAAATCTCAGTTTCCCATTCGTACACATTTAAGATAAATACACACACACACACACACACATATAAAACAAGCATATTAAAATAGTGACAACTTTTCAGAAGTTTAAGTGTAAGGCACAGTTCTGGCTTCTGGGTTTGGAGCTCTTCAAGAAGTTACATGGCAGAAGTAATTTCCATTATTTCTCTAGGTGCTGAGGTATCTGAACAATTATCTTTGAAGTTGCCAGAGAATGTAGTAGAAGAATCTGCCCGAGCCTCCACCTTCGTAGTGGGTAAGCTCCAGCCCTAGTGAATTATTCTCCTATATTGATTGTTTTTCCTTTATTCTTTTCCATAAATACTCAAAATCACCATTGTAATATTAACTTGATTCTTCCCTCTTTCTTTGGGCTTTTGTATTGTTCCCAATCATACTTCTGTCCCTGGACAGCTCACCCTTCCTAAAAATATTTATTTTTCAATCTTCCTAAAATTATTCATTTCTTCTTAATGATTCACATAGATTATAATCTATAAGCTTTATCACATCCCATCTCTCTCACTCTCTAGGAGACATACTGGGCTCTGCCATGAAAAACATACAAAATCTCCTCCAAATGCCGTATGGCTGCGGAGAACAGAATATGGTCCTCTTCGCTCCCAACATCCATGTTCTGGATTATCTAAATAAAACACAACAGCTGACTCCAGAAGTCATGTCCAAGGCCATTGGCTACCTCAATACTGGTGAGTGATTAAATGAGTGAAGACTTCACAGTGTCATTTTAACAATAGATTGGATTTCCTAATAGGCTTGAGTTACTTATCAAGTATATGTTAGCGAATCATAGTATCATAGTTACTATGATAGGAAGGACAGTTAATTTTAAGATTATCCAGAGTCCAGCCTCTAATAAATGTTTAAAATGAAGAACCTTGTAACATAGGACCGCAAAATTTAGGAAATATCACAAGAGAAACTGAAGCATTTTAGTAATTTCTCTAGCCGCAACATATACAGTCGATCAAATTGTTTCATTAACCTTCCGTTTCAGGTTACCAGAGGCAGCTGAATTACAGGCACCATGATGGCTCCTATAGCACCTTTGGGGAGAAATATGGCAGGAATGAGGGCAATACCTGGTAAGTGATTGACAGTTCCTTGAGGTCCTATTTTTTTACCAGCTCTTTACATATATTATCACAATTACATTCACAGTAACCTTATCAGATATGTATTATTAAACCTCTAGTTGGTTATACTTGACAAATATAGCAAGGTAACAAGCGGAAAAGCTGACATTCAAATATATGTTAGATTTGTTCCCTAAATTTATCCTGTTAGTAATAACCAAGGTATTCTTTCTAAAACAGCTAGTTTTTTGAGAGGAAGAGCGCACGAGCAGGGGGAGGGACAAAGGGAGAGAATCTTAAGCAGCCTCTGTACTCAGCACAGACTCCGACGTGGGGCTCGATCTCATGATTCTGAGATCATGACTTGAGCCAAAAATCAAGAGTCAGATAGTTAATTTCAGGTGGTTATCTGACTGAGCCACCCAGACACCCAGAAACAGCTCTTTTTTTTTAATGGTTACTTTTTTTTCTAGAATAGTTCCCATAGCCATGAGTTTTTTAATACATTACCAGTGAACATATCATCTAATTTCTAGATAAACATCTAATTTCTAGATGTTCACTTCAGCTTTTAATATGTTTTTATATCATGGTCATCCTGACTGTGAATACATTCACTCATAGGAAGAAAGAAAAGAGGAGAACCCAGTGACAAGCAACATTGTTTTAAAATCCTTAAGGTGTGGGGCACCGAGGTGGCTCAGTCAGATAAGCACCTGACTCTTCATCTCAGCTCAGGTCTTGATCTCAGGGTCACAAGTTCAAGCCCTGTGCTGGGCAACAAGGTGGATGTACAGCCTACTTAAAAATAAATGGATAAATAAAATCCCAAAGGCAAACCAAAGCAGTGTGAAGTTATTCAATCTTCTTTTTTTTTTATTATTCTTTTTTTATTCAACCTTCTAAGTAAGGAGATTCTGCCATCTACAGAAGGAAATCTCTAATGAGAAGAAAGCCTTACTCAAATAAGTAAAAACAAGTAACATCAGAAGTTCTTATGGGGTGCCTGAGTGGCTCAGTGAGTTAAAGCCTCTGCCTTCGGCTCAGGTCATGATCCCAGGGTCTGGAAATCAAGCCCTGCATCAGGCTCTCTTCTTATCAGGGAGCCTGCTTCCCCCTCTCGCCCTCTGCGTGCCGCTCTGCCTACTTGTGATCTGTCTGTCAAATAAATAAATAGAATATTAAAAAAAGAAAAGAAAAAAAAAAGAAGAAGTTCTTAGACTCTCTGTAGCAATGAGAAAATGAGTCAGCAAGGAAATACTAGATGTAGCCAACAAATCAAGCAGTCTAAAGACAATGGGAATTCTAAATACACAGGAATAGTTGTCAGGTGACTCACATAAATGTAAGCAGTGTCATAGGAAGCTTTTTCTGTGCCACAGTTATAAAACTATTGTAACAACATAAATATCATCTCTTCCGCCCTGCTCAGGCTCACCGCTTTTGTAATAAAGACTTTTGCCCAGGCTCAAAACTACATCTTTATCGAGAAATCACACATCACCCAAGCCCTCATCTGGCTCTCCCAAAGGCAGAAGGACAATGGTTGTTTCAGGAGTTCCGGGTCTCTGCTCAACAATGCCATTAAGGTGAGGTGTTCTCACATTCATTTTGGTTTTTTGTTTTTTTTTCTAATAAGATTTTATTTATTTATTTGGGAGAGAGAGAGAGAGAGCACGAGCAGGGGGAGCAGCATAGGGAGAGGGAGAAGCAGTCTTTCTTGTGAGCAGGGAGTCCGATGTGATACTCCATCCCAGGACCCTGAGATCATGACCTGAACCGAAGGCAGGCACAACAGATTGGGCCACCCAGGCGCCCTTGGAATTAGTTTTGATTTGTCCATTTATGATGTCCACAAGGATGAGAAGAGGTAATAATATAGGAATATTTTAGCAAAGGTAACTAACTAACTAAAAAATAAATAAATGAAACCTGGATAGTACCAAGAAAGAGGGGATGGGACTTAGCTTGATTGTGGTAACTGGCCCCATGGGGAGGAATCTGAATCGGGATAAATTCCAGGACACAGCAGAAGGCAAAGAGCTGGTGAAGAGCGTGCTCAGAAGTTAAATTACTCTGATCTCTCCCTCTGACTCTCACTTACAGGGTGGAGTGGAAGACGAAGTGACCCTCTCTGCCTACATCACCATTGCCCTTCTGGAGATTCCTCTCCCTGCCAC
The DNA here is from genome assembly GCF_022355385.1 of Mustela nigripes. Lineage (NCBI taxonomy): Eukaryota > Metazoa > Chordata > Mammalia > Carnivora > Mustelidae > Mustela > Mustela nigripes. The sequence continues at coordinate 40,073 of NW_026739485.1, forward strand.
TGTAGGTACCACCCCCTCCCCTGTGTAGTTCTAGATGCAGTGACATCACTGCCCTGCTGTCAGAACCAGCCCTCTGCTCAAAGTCCGGTGTCAGCTCTCCCTTTATGCCTGGGATGGTGCTTCCCAGATCAGCAGAAAATTTGGACAATCCACTAAGAAAGATTGACACCATCCCAGAGATGCTATTTCTCCCGTATGGACCTCCCACTGCTGCCATGTACACACCCAAAATGAATTCTAAAAATATGGCCTGTGTTCCTGACTTATGAATGTCATGATAACACGAAGATACTTTTCTCTCCATCCACAAGAATGAGAATAGATGAACACATGCCTTTGGAAATTGACCTGTGCTTCCTTGGTTCCCTCCTTGTTCCCCACCCCAGCACCCCGTTGTCCGCAATGCCCTGTTCTGCCTGGAGTCCGCCTGGAAGTCAGCAAAGGAAGGACCCCATGGAAAGCATGTCTACACCAAGGCACTGTTGGCCTACGCTTTCGCCCTGGCAGGTAACCAGGAGAAGAGGAGAGACGTACTCAGCTCCCTTCATGAGGAAGCCGTGAAGGAAGGTGAGCGCACATCTGCGGTCCTCTCCCCACCCCCATTCTCTGTGTCAAGAACCGTACAGCAGAACCCCCACACCTACATCCTGTGACCCCTTTCCCCTGTCTTCTTTTGTCTATATCACTATAAAATCTGGGTTCTCTTAAGCAAGTCACACATCAAAAGATAAGAGGCAGTGTAGTGTAGTAGTGAGACACCCAGCCTCTAGAGACTAGCTCCAAAGCCTCTTAACCTACGAGGCCTTGGACAACTCACTTACCATGTCTGTGTTTCAGTTCCTGCAATGATAAAATGCGGATAATAGTCTTTACCTCATAGGGTTCTGTCAATATTAAATGAATGAATACAAGCAAAGCACTTAGTAAATAATATGGTACAAGTAAGTGCTGTGACAGGATTGCCTATCATGATTTTAATAGTCATTCTTTTTTTTTTTTTAAGTTTTTACTTACTATTTGACAGACAGAGATCACAAGTAGGCAGAGAGGCAGGCAGAGAGAGAGGAGGAAGCAGGCCCCCTGCTGAGCAGAGAGCCGGATGCGGGGCTTGATCCCAGGACCGCGTGATCATGACCTGAGCTGAAGGCAGAGGCTTTAACCCACTGAGCCACCCAGGTGCCCCTTTAATAGCCATTCTTAAGATATACCCAGTCCTTTCCTGGTGCATCATACCTTCTTAAACATAAGAAAAGAGTGAAGGAAGTCACCTCACAAATAAATTATGGTATTTTATGCTCATATCAAAAGTCTGATAATGTTGACAAATCTATTCATATTCACACGATATTTCTATGTGTGCTGTGGTCTATATGAGGGGTCAAAGAAATAGAAAATGCAAATACAAATAATACTTTATCCAGTAAAACATATTTTACCTTTCACCCTTGACAGTGCCATTAATTGCTTATCCTTAAAATGTATTGGGAATATTTCAGATATGTAAACCACTTTATACTTTCCTCCCAGTTTAAGAAACACGAAATGACCAGTGCAGGAAAAATTCCCTGTGTACCAATCCCACCCCAAAAGGTAGCCATTATCCTGAATTTGTCCTTATAATTTCCCTGGGTTTCTTTATTTTTCCTACATACCTATTTCTAAACAATATTTGGAATTTTTACGTGTTCCTCATCTTTACATAAAGGTATCACACTTTTGAGTATTTCTGCATCTTGTTTTCTTGCCTGTTTGTCTGCCTTTTGTTTTTGACATTGAACCTTGTGGGAAGAGGAGGCCCCATATGAGTGCCTGTGGCTCTAATGCATTGTTTTCACTGCCACATAATATCTCACAATATATACATAGGTCATGATTTATAGTAAGGAGTCTCTCCCTCATGGACGTTTTCTTGTTTCTTATTTGTGGCTATTGCAAACCACGCTGCAATGAACACTCACAAACATGCCTCCTTGTACCTGTGTGAGTTTCTCTGAGCTACACTTCCAAGAAGTGAATTGCTGATTAGCAGGCTAAGCACATCTTCCTCTTTGCTGGATATACCCGAATTGCTTTCCAAAGAGCAGCTTCCTTCCCTCGGCAGCGTAAATTCCTATTATTTCCCATCTTCGTTAGCCTTTGGTATTTTAAGATTATGTACTTTTTCTGGCCTAAGGAGTATGAACTCCATTATCTCATGTCATCTGTGATCCTCACAAGAAACTTCTATAGAAAAAGGCTCAGTGGGTTAAGCCTTTGCCTTCGACTCAGGTCATGGTCTCAGAGTTCTAGGATCGAGCCCCGCATCGAGCTCTCTGCTCAGTGAGGAGCCTGCTTCCTCCTCTCTGTCTGCCTGCCTCTGCCTACCTGTGACCTCTCTCTGTCAAAAAAATTAATATAATCTTTAAAAAAAAATTTTTTTTAAAGAAAAATTTGTAGAAAATTTAACAAAGCCTAGATAAGGTCTGATTAACATCAAAAAGGGGAAATTCCCACAGCTGGTGTGGGATCTTGCTCTGCTCTGTCTCCCCAACAACCCAACCACAGCAACTTTTTGGAAACTTTGATGGCTGTGGGCTTCTGACTCCAGCAACATGTCTGCCTTCACCTAACTGAAACAAACAAGTTCAGATTTACACAGAAGGAAAAGCGTCTAGATAAGGT